>NC_142397.1:12206933-12360933 GCF_059441095.1 Idiotropiscis lumnitzeri | reverse complement strand
GTCGCCATGAGCACTCATTAGATAAAACCTATAACCTCGCCACTGACTCATGTCAGTTATTTCGGTATATTGTTCTTCTAGTGTAACCCTTCCTGAATAATCTGGTATTGCTGAGACTTTTTCAAACTGGGTTCGGCGGGCCTGCAATTGATTCAGAGGAATGGTAATGGCATACTCTTGTGAAAGAGAGGTTACATTAATCAGTGTCCCTGAGTCTTTTGTCAGAAGCTGCAGGTTTTTCGACATGAGTGTAGACAGCAGTCTGCGGCTGTGCAACTTGGATGCGTCGATGTCGTCCTGGTCTCGAGGTCGTGCGCTGATTTCCACCAGGCACAGCCCTGCAAGGAAGTAGATGATGCATCTGGTCGACAAGGCTGTGCCCAGTCGCCGTTCGGCGGCTCGCTCCATCTTTCCGAGAGGGGTGTGTTTGCCACGGAAAACCCTCTTTCCAAGAGGGGTGTGTTTGCCACGGAAAACCCTCTTTCCATGAGGGGTGTGTTTGCCACGGAAAACCCTCTTTCCAAGAGGGGTGTGTTTGCCACGGAAAACCCTCTTTCCAACTGTGGTCTTTCGTCGGTACACTGAGAGTGTACGTGGTGGAGATCCTATTCGGAGGGACCAGCGTCGCTCGGCCTGTCAGCAGGGAACCGGAGAAGCTTGCACTGCGACTGGTGGATCCAGCCGCCACGCCCCTCAACTTTTGCTGCCGTCGGGGTCACTGCAATCACCTGATGAGGGCCGTCCCAGCGTTCACTGTCCCAACGAGGTCGTTTCAGCACCTTGAGGAAGAGTTTTTCTCCCACATGGACGTGGTTTATCTGTGGATCAAAACACACTGGCCAGTAATTGTGGTCAAACATGTCTTTCATGTGGACTGGGACAGATGTGCCAGTCGCTGGTGGTTCTGGTGAACCTGAGAGTCTATGTGTGAGGCCATATAGGATAAAAAGGGGATAGTGTCCTTCCTTCGGCTGTCACTATCCTCATTGCTGTGATTGAAACACAGTCTGGCCATTGTCTCTTTTTTTTTTCCTTTGTCTTGATAAGTCAGTTCCATTCGTGCGTTCCACAAGTCCTGCAGACTGTATGCAAAATGACGCTTTGAGTCAATTTTGCAACAACTGTCCCACTTGTTACAAACATTATTCACAAAATGCATCATTTTCACTTTAAATCACTCTTGAAATTCCAAATGTCAGGATAATTCGATTACACAACACTTTTTCCAACTGTTTTAACATCATCATGTGTTGTTGGAAACAACGTAATCCATTTTGAAAACACATTAATTATAACCAAACAATATTGCAACCCAAACAACTAACACTTTGTCTAAAAAAAAGTTTTTTGTTGAAAAGTCTATATGTGGGAACAATTTCATATCATACTTCCGCCTGTTGACACACGACTATCTGCTCGTGTGTCAATCATCTTATTCCTCTAATCAATGAATTAGGCAGCCAGGATTTGCCATCTGCCAATTTGCTGATCCTGTCCTCAGCAATGTTTGCACCTTTGTTTTCTCCCAACGGTGCATTCAATTAGTGGTGTATTTTTTCCTGGCGTGAGATCAAATTGCCAAGTTGATTTGCTGCGTGTGTGTGTGTGTGTGTGTGCATTACCCCTTGCTGCATTGTCAGCGAGGCAGTATTCAATTGTAATCGTGTCATTTTCTGTTCAGAGAATTTTGCGTTTACAAATACTTATTTAGACGTGCTTTATGCACAACTTTTCTTTCATCTTCTGTGATTTTTTTTAAAGCGCCGTTTGCCCAATGTCGACAGAACACATAAACATTTGTCAGTCCACATTGTAACCATACAACTCATACAAAATGGAAAACCCCAAATCTTAATTAGCTCACAACCGCCTACGCTCTTCCTGCTTATCCGAACAATTTCTCTTTTACAAGTTATCTGCTGGTATCAGACTACTAATACTCCCATCGCATAAAAGTCAGCGTGATTTCTTCCTACAACCTTGGTTCTCAGTCACTTTCTTATCAGTCTGAAAGCGCACCTGGTCTGTGTTACAAGTCTGATTTCCTCCAGTCGGGAGGAAAAAGGAAAAAGAATGTCAAAAAAACAAAAGGTCAAGTCGGGGGTTCGTGATAATTTGGAGCGGCTCCACAGTCGTGTGATGCCTTCTAATGGTGCGGAAAACAAAATGACGCTGGGCTGAAATGCATCGCACCTTATTAGCGTAATATCCCTGTGACAATTAAGTCGCTGTGCAATGTGAATGTCGTGTGATGGAATGTCATTTTTTTTATTCCTTAAAGCAGCAGTGAAAACTGCTTGATCCGATTGTTGTGACTAATATGCAAGTGATTTCATGAGCCCTGTGCGTCTGCAGCCACACAAGGTCATGAAACCATTTTTTGAAGTCACTGTTTGCTCAAATGGCTCATAGTAATTTGGTAGTGCTAATACATCTTAATCAATGAGTTCACACTTGACAAGTTCAAAAGCTTGTCAGCCTCAAGTGTTCAAACATTTCTTTTTCCTCAAATGTCATTGGCTTGTCATAAATGATGTCCAGCAATAGTCGTGATTTCTAAGTACTTTGCAATCCATGCCTGGCAATAATTGCATACACCTATCAGGGACATCATTTACTTCTTTGTTATTGGTTTTAGGGCTCGGGCAACGCCTTCTTTTTGCTTGTCACCAAAAATGCGCCCCTTTTCAGTCAAAATGCGGCCTAAATATGTGACTTCCTTTTTTAACAGCTGCATCTTATCTTTAGTTCAGATTATATCGTCTGTTCAATTTGATGACACATTAAGTAATTCTCGTGGTCAAACATATGTTTAATATCTTCCTCGATGTCTTCCCCGCTGTCATTGTCAGAGGGGGAATCCAGAGGTTTGGACATTAACTCGCAGTCCGAAGCCCCTCTGGGGTCCCGGCCTAGTCATTCATTATCAGATGACTCGTCAACACGGCGTCGACTAGGCTTAACTTTTCCCCCACAATGACGAGCAAGATGACCTTTTTTCCCGCAATTGAAACACTTGCCTTCCTTGAACCACTGTTGATGTTTGGGTGACAATTTGGACAAGTCAACTGGACTTCTTTTTTTGTATTTTTGTCCACGTAATTCTTCTTTGTTATCACGACTCGGTCCCGAAAAATTTATGTTTTTATCAAGACGTTCAGTTTTTTTCTTTTCCTGTTCGACACGTTCATTATTTTCTGCATAATTTAGGATTTTCTTTTCCATTTTACAAGCTGGCCAATTTAAATTATGTTGTTCTATTCGAAAAACCTGTGATTTTCTTTTCCTTTTTCACCTAATCACAAATTTCTTATCACAAAAGTGAACTTGTTAATTCTATTTTATTTCCAATTTTTCCGAATCTTTTGACTCATTTCACTTTAACCAATTTTACCTTAAAGTGGACAAGTGCCCATTAATGTTATTGTAGTTTCTAATTCCTTCTATGCTTTAATGAAATTTATAGCCCTTCTAACTAAATTTCCATCTTTTTTCCTGTGTCATTTTCCATTTCTGTTCTACTTTGATCCAAAAATTATCAACTGAAATATGAAATATAAACTCTTTCTTCAATTCACCAAAAAGCAGGATCTAATTTCTATCCTCCTTCTCTCATTCAAATGACACAGCCTTCAATCACTAAACTCTCTCTCTCTTTCCTTCTCCGCACCTGGGACCTCTCCACAGGCTGCTCCTTCTGCACGCCCCTGATTTATGACCACCCCTCCTCTTTGCCTCCTGCAAAGGCTTTTCTTCTCCCAATTTCCAAATTCACTGTAGTTTTTCCACAACCACTCAAAGCTACCAACGTGTTGAATTAAAAATTTCAAAATCAGGAAACACCTATGCTTTTGCAAAGATTCCTCATGTTCACTTTCAAAACCTTCATTCAATCTTTCATAACACCTACTTCTCTCCTTCAACTCATGCAACCAACTCAGTGTTCTGCGTACCTCAACCACATAGGCTCTAATTTTGTTACTCTCTACAGTTTTCCACTTGCAAATCTGACTATGACACACATTAATTGTTCATATCCCTTCTCTACACACTCTCCATTTTTCTTTAAACATTCCTCTTCTTTTCTTATTAACTTCCAATCTCTACACTGCAAAGCTTCCCTGAACTTTACTATACTACCGAATACCTCAATTTTAGGAAATTGGACCAGTTTGTCAACACCTAGGGTGTTCTAAAACTGGTTTCTCATCAGTTGGACAGCAACTCAATTTTCCTGTTGTGGCAATTCTCACTTCAACTTTTTCAGGTGGAGATTTCTTGTCTATTACATCCACAACAGTCTGCTGTTTATAATCCTACTGTATTACATGGGATAAAATACCAAATGGTATTTGTAATCCCCAATCACACCATTCACTCACTTTGCATACAGTTTTTTCGCAAACATTCACAAACAAAATGATCTACTCACCCCACACACTCGCACACACTCCAGCTCACTGACTCAACCCCCACCCTTTCTCTTCTTTGTTCTCACACACACACATAGTCAGACACAGACATATACACGGGCCCACAAAACAACACACACAGTTCTCAACATTGAACAGCTACAAACGAGAAGCTCATCAATATTTTTCAATTTCAGCTAACCTACATTTTTCCTTTATTTCAAATTCGGAAAGTTGACAGTTAACTTCCTTCATCAATTTTGCCGCCATTTCTGACAGTCTTAATTGTTATGGTGTCTAGTTATGGTTCCTCAGTGTTGAGAAAAATTCAAATTGCCTGACTTTGGGTTGAATACCAAGCTTCTACTCCCAATTTGGAGCGGGTATTCCTGGGTGTTTTTACTCACAACCCTCGGTCAGTTTGAGATTTCTCAAACGTTGGACATTCATACAGTACACATACACACTCACAGATTGATCAGTTCTGTGCCCGTGAAAATAGATAAACTATTTTCATCTTCTAGAAATAACAAACGTTGTACTATCACTTCCAAATATAGTAATAATTACATCTGTACTCTACCAGAAATAAGAACCCCGAAATCTGCCTTCCAGAAATAACAACAGTTAATTCTGTACTATCCGAGCAGATATAATCAACTACACTTGTACTCTCTACCAGACAAGGAATGCCTTAATCTGCCTTCCAGAAAAAAACAACAGTTAATTCTGTACTATCCGAGTCTTCCAACAAGCCTTCCAAAATAGCAAAGTTAAATCTGTATTTCTTCCAGAAAATAACGAAGCTAAGATGTACTATCTCTTCGGGTAAAGGAACTCCCTGAAACCCTACTATCCTTCAAAAACCTGAAAACTCAAGTTTTTTACTATCTGTTGTATACAACCACTGACCTGTGACAATCTCTTCGCTGGTCGAGACACTCGCGGTTCATGGATGAAGTCTGTGTTCTCTCCGGTGGAGGATGGCCGAGGACTGGCCTCCTGGAAGAGAGGACTTTTCACGATGGCGCCGTTTTCAGTCGTCGTCAATCGTCCACCGCAGATCACACGTTTTCATCCGGCATTCGAAGGACCAAGTAATGTCAGGGATGTTTCTATCAAAACAAGCCTGAACAAATGAATCAACCAGCCAAGTTTGTCTGTCATTTACGCGCGGGGCAGCCCTCGAACTCCGAGGCGAAGCCAGCGTGTTCGACTGCACACATGGTTTTTATTTGCGTCAGCATAAGCAATTTGAATATGCAATACAGAATGGGAAACTTGACATTTGACTCCATCACACTCTTCCAGCCTATTCTAATGGTTTCAGATTACAAGACATCTTTTGGTGTTTGGTGTATTTTCACAAGGCCTGACACATACAAGTTATCTCTCTGGCCATGACGATATTGTTGCTTTAGAGGTACCAAGCCTTGTGCTGAACCTCCCCAAGTCATAAGTTACGGCCTTAGAAGCGAGTGAGTCTCTCTTTATCTGCTAAGGGTCTAAGAGGTCATCAACACCTCAAGGGAGGTGTTCACAGAAAAGGGCTCTGGCGTTGGGGAGTCACATTCGCGAGGAGCCGTACCTGGCACCCATAGGACAGTTCAATTTGAGGCCAGAAAGATACGAATGCATGTGCAACAAAGGGGGCCTGTAAGATTAGTTATAGTTTGAAACTTGCTAAGATGACAAACTAAACAACAAAACTAACAGATGAACATACAAACTTAAATTTCTTTAACAAAAACTTAATTTGAACCTGTCACTCGATGCACAGTTATTAGATAAACTTAGTTTATGAGTAGTTTCCGAAAATCAAATTGTCTGTAGAAGCTGCTATTATCCAGTCACATTGTGTCTGAGGTTTGAAGTAAATCAACTTTTTGAGGCTGCAGAGTCAAGGCAGAAGCTTCAGCTACACTCTGAGAATTGATTGATGGCTTAGCATGAACAGACGCACAAACACACACTAGCTGTGCACGCTCTCATCTCGCACAGAGATGCAGCAACTCACACATGTGCGCCCGTATTAAACAGCAGTGGTTCAGCCAGAGGACAGCGGAGTTGTTTGGGAAAGATGGCGAGAAAGAGATGGAGGGCAGGATTGAAAAGAGTCAGAAAAGAAAGGAGGAAGAGCAGCTTTTCCCAAAAGTTAAACACTTTCTGGCAAGGCAGACTAATGACGTCTATCGCCTCTTTATTTACCACTAGCTTCTCACCTCCATGATGTCCTTGGATCGTCAGAATTCAGAAAGGGAGAGACGAGGTGAATATTTGAGACCTTCTGCATTCAACATGGCCATGGAAGGTAAAAGGAACAAATGGTGTGTTCAGTGTACACACAATGTGTTGTAAATACTTAAGCCTTTTTATTTTATTCAGAACTGGCGGTATGTTGGGTAGTTGCACACGTCATGCTGCTGCTAACATAACACACTTGCCAGGCTGCTGTCCAATTATAAATGCAATAGTAAATGATCCAGGGTCATTATGGCAATAACAGAGGCACTACTCTTATTTAAGATAGTGTACCCAAATTAATCGGAAGCATTTTCTTCAATTCAATTTGAATGGTTTAGTTGATTTACTTATTTGGTATCATGCACCATTAACTCATTCAATCCATAAGACCTTTTCAAAAACGTAGTCCCCACCTCCCAAAGACGTATTTATACGTCTTAGCTTTTTTTTTTTTTTTTTTTTGCGTCATAGCTCTGTGCTTGTATAGCGTTAGAACACAATATTCTCGCAAAATCAGTCCAAATCCAGAAAAACGCTGCAACTGAGGGGTTTCCTCTAGTGAAAATGGCTGGGATTAAATGAGTTAAAAATTCCCAGCCCACAAGGGCTTATCAGACACAAAAATGACATCTGCGAATATACCAAACAAACAATGTCCTCTAACATTTCAGCCAAGCACTTAACAACAACTCAAATAAAATAGCTGATGCTCTAACAAATGTTTGAGCCTTTCTTCATCTTTTATTGTAAACAGATATACACTTCACGTCAGTCAATTTGCAAAATAATTGCCTCCTCAAATTATGATAAAAAGGACAATAAATAAAAATATGCAGTTCATTTTCAATATTGTTTGATGGATGAACCTCGCGAGGATATTACTTTGTTTTATTTACTGCTACTTAATGTCACGTCATAGTTTGTGGAGTCAAGTAGCTCAGGAGAACTCGGCTTACCCCCACACACAAAGATTTTTGCTAGAAAATATTGAATATGTTAATTCAAACCTGTTGGCCCGACTGATTTTGGACCCTGGTATCAGGACAAATCCACTCTTAATACACCTCATGCATTAAGATCTTAAAAGACAAAATTCTAAGGCATAATATTGTCAGGCGTTTGACGACCTTGGTTGGCAATGTGCAAAATGAGGACAAAAACATCCGATTGCCTTCATGTGTGTACCCCGCTTACAGTTAAATATGGGATTTGTGGATACTAGCAGTTTTTAACAAAGCCTGTAGCAGTGTATTAAAGATCTGCTCATGATATTCTTCAAATTACACTGGCTAGAGTGAGAAAAGTGTCAGAGTTATAACTTTGATTCACAATGTGTCATTATCGTCTGAATCCTTTGTGGTCGATTGTTTGAACAGTTGTTAGGTTTTATTATACGCTTAGTATAATTTTAAAATATATTACCAAAGATGTGCCTGTGATTACTTCCTCATCCCCCTTTTTTTTCAGTTAATCTTAATTATTTGACTGGGTAAGTGGGGTCAACGAATTCCCTCCTGGTTACCGCATGAGCCTGGATCGGGCCCGCTGAGGACAAAAACTGAAGCAACTTCCTGCTCTCTTGTTCTGACTGTCTCTCTTTTGTTCCAGCTCGCTTTTTTGGGGATGAGCGCCAGACCCTTGTAGTCTTCTCTTCTCTCCTGACCACATGGGCGCAGCAAGGGTGCCCTTTTTTTCCATAGCTGCCACATGCTGCTTTTCAAGAATCTTTTCCACTCTTGGATGAGCTAAGTGTCTTCCAGGTTTCGGGGCCGTTGCATGTGAACCACCAACCTTTTTCTGACACCTCATGTCTTTGCAACTGGGCCAGCTCGACTGCGAGGCTCGAATCAGGGCGATCTCCTCACAGCTCATCTATGCGCCAGAAATTGTTGCCGTGCGTAAGTTGCAGCGTGCATTCTTTCTCGTGATTGGTCTGATATGTCACATGCTACAATGACGTCATTAGGTTTCCCGGCAAGGATCCACAATACCGCCATGTTTAAAAAAATTGATGAGAGGCTCTGCGACGAAATGCAAATAAAATAAGCAACTACATGCCGTGCACTGCGCATTTCAATCGGCATAGAGGGGTAATTATTAGAAATCTTGATCAAATTCAAAATGATCCCACCTAAGAGACATTCCACATCAATATATACAGTGGAACCTTTACAAAACATAAATGTCAGCTGTCATTTTTTTTCACCCGAAACAAAAGGGAATCCATGAGCGGCAAAATGACAAGAAGAAAGGGAAAGTTAAGCCAAATGGAGAAAGAAGATAGTTGCAGACAGCTAACAAGTTCTGATAAAAATTCTGAGACGGATAAAGTGGATGTGAAGTTTGCATGAACCCCTCCAACCTCCATCTCCAAAGCTCTTTTATGCCTCAATTGTCTCTACCCCGGGGGCTCTTATGATCTCTCACTGTTCGTTTCACCAGCCTCATGCTATTTTCCCTCCATCTTTTCACACCTCCTCTTCACGCAGCACCATCTCTTCTCCTCCCATACGGCCAAGCTCGCAGTCTCCTTTAGTCTGTTTGCCTTGTGCAACCCATAACACACACGTGCGGCCATTGTGTCTCTCACTCAAGTTAATATCGTGAATGTAAAAAATACATAAATAAATAAATAAAAATGAATAAATAAATATATATATATATATATATATATATATATATTGTGAATGTGGTTTGGAGTCGTATTCAATCTAATCTGAAAGCTAAAACAAAAGCAAAATCATTCAGAAGACCCATAATGAAAAAATAAATTGAAGTTGAAAATACTTTATACATTTATATTTTCAATCGCAGTAGCTATTAAACTTGTGTGTCATGTTTTATTATTTTCTTTTAGGAAACAAACAAAAATGGTTTGCACCTTCTCATGGCGTAGCAACACAAGGCATTGCTCCTGTACGATGAGCTCAACTCACACCTGTCATAGATGTTATTTTTATCAGTGGGAAAATCTGCAGTGCGATTCCATTCCGAGCAGAAGATAAGCAGCAAAAAGAGAAAGTCTGAAAAGAAAGTCTGTCGACAGTGGAAGCGAGTTGGGTTTTTAGAAGCACTTCATTCTTCCTAATTGGTATCGCACCTTCCTCCTGCTTGTCCGACTCTCATCAGGTAATCAATCGACAGTCCCTGGAAAAAAAATGTCAATGAATAGATTTCTGTATGTGGGCTCTGAAAGTGTTTCGCTCGCGGGTGTCTCACTTTCTCGCACCTCTTCTTTCTCAGCGTCTGTGTTGCATGCTGATCAAAGATGTGAGTGTGAGATCTTCAAGTCTAAATGGAAGGTTGAAAAAGGATTGCTGCGATCTTCCTTTCGTGAAGTGAGTTTGCCTTCTGTTTTTAATCACAGTTTTCCGTCACATGTTCGGCTTGCCACTAAAAATAAATGCAAAAGGGAGACATATGTGAAGAACGTTGGTGTTAGCTCTTTGATTCATCTTGGAAATGAACTAATATTGAAAAGGGATTGTCTTAAATCTGTAATTCGCTTGAATCTCTTTATATAGGTGCTGGAATCCACGATATCCGGTTTTCATTTTAGTGATATGAGCAAACTCCTCACCTTTATTCTGTCATGCCTGAGGATTTGGGAAGATTCCCTATTCAGCTAAGACAAACAATGTAGTCCACATTTGGCAGCTCTACAAGCAAAAATAAAGTGTTCAATCCGTCTTTCAGATTATTTGCCAGGGTTAAATAACGTCGTGCATACCCTAATTCGCTTATTAGGACACCGTGTCAGCATTATTTTACAAATCCTCCTCAACTGCAAGCTTCGTAAAGCATCTTGCAATGCAAATGATGAAAACGCCGAAACACACAAAAGCTGATTGTAGACAAATACCTTGAAGTAATCACCTTTGATTGTATTTGGGGCAACCCATCATTTTCGGATGATAAATGTAAAAGATATTCATGAGCTTCTACCTACTGCTGTAAACTCCTGGGAGGAGCTAATGTGATGTGAAATGTGTTTACACATGCATCGATGGTTAGTACAGAATAAATACCAGTGTGCAATTCGCATGCGTTTAGTCGCATAATTTATCATAATAAAAATCAACCATGGAATGAGAACGATGCATAAAGACCCTGTTGTCATGTTCACTTTTTACATTCCAAACAAAACAGTTCAAAACTAAATATCTAACAGGAAGGTACTTTTACTTATTTATTGTTGAACAATTAAGCACAATTCATTCTAATGACCATAATGCCACTGACGCTCATTCAAGAGAATAATATTCGATCAAATTCCAACCATGTGTTTGCATGAAATAAAAAGGATGTTGTCACATTTGGATCGAAGGGGTGAAAGAAAGACCTCGTGAATTTTTGCTTTTATCATTCTTAGCTGTCCTACAAGAGACATTCACTGTTGAAATGATGTTTTCTCTCCCTTTACTTTGATTACAAGTGAGGGGGCGTGCAGAATTAGATTACTGCTTCTGAGGTGACACTCATTTAAGGATAAAGGTCAATATTCTCCCATGCGCAAAAGCAGCAAAAAAAAAAAAACATTCAGCCGTGTTTTTTTCTGACTGTATACATTCTCCCATCAACTTAAGTCTCATTTACGCACCTTCATGTCTGATGCACCTTCTGGGTGGAGCAACCCTAAAATGTTGGCGTTCCCGCTATATGATTTTCTTCTGCTCCAGTGTGTCGTTGGAATGAATACTTGTCAACCCTCATAACAAAATGAATCTTTTGATCTGTGTTCAATTTCTCTCGATTTCTTGTGAAGTTGAATTACTCATGAATACAGTTTTAACCCTAATCCTAACACGTCTGCAAAAAAAGTCCTCTCATCCATAGAGGCTAAAAGGCATGAAAAACCTTGCATCACCTCGAAACACACACCTCTGTAAAACACACACACATATAATAGCGATGCTATTTGAAGCCAATCTATTTGCCGTGATGTTTTTTTTTTAAGTGGATACCATGGTGAAAATTAGCAAGCTAAACCGCCTGCGTTGATTACCCTTTCAGAGATATGGGGATACAAATAGCAGTAGTTAATCTTGTTTAGAGCACACAAATTCATTGTGACAGCTCAGCTGCTTCAACCCTGCAGTCTGTCCCAGAGTAAATTGAACTGACTGATTGTAAGAGAGAGAAATAAAAAAAAATAAAAAAAATAAAAAAAAGGCAACGACTATAAACCCAAAAAATAAATAAATGCGGGAAGGGGTGCGTGCAAAGAAATACAATAAAAGTTAGTTTGGGGCCTTTTTCAAATTGAATTTAAATGGTTTGCTGTAGTCTGCAGGCGACCATATGAATTAAACTAAGTGTGGAAAGGAAAACCGGTGATTTGTATGCATATACAGTATATGAGTTGGACCAAAATGTCTCATTGTTAAGATGGCTTTAGAGGAACTTTAGTCACAGCATTTTTCATAATCAGCCAATAAACATGCAGAGAGATATTGGATCCATTAAAAGCCACTTTAAGTGCACAGCAAGGTGGACAAAATAAACTCTGCTACCTACCGTACTGTATATGCAGCATAGGCAGTTTTACAGGGTGACAAGGGTGGTGGCTGTCTCCCTTACCAAATGCCTTGACCTCTGGTTAAAGTGTTTCTTAAAGTTTGTCTTAAAAAACATAACTTTAACTAGAATCATGTGTTGAATTTGATCCAAAAGTCCTTGTTGATGTTATTGTGCCAAGCGAAAGTTAAGCCATGATTATTTCCGGAAACAGTGCTTCTTCTTCGTGGATAAAAAGTAGATTATTCCCCTATGATTAGACCTTTGGCTAAAATGCACCCCAGGATTCTGGTTAAGGTCATTTTAGGATTTAAAAAAAAAAAAAAAAAAAATGTACCCGACACGTTCCATCGTAAACGTCCGCTGCTGGTTTTATAGATCACATTCCTCTCACAGGAAGCAGTTTGGTCGTTCTTCTTTTTGCATTTTAAAGTTAAATTTGTTGTGTTTTTAGAAGGTTGGAATCATGTCGGGGGGGTTCAGTTAGCTTTTGTTTTTGTTTACAAAAGCATTCTTGCATTCATTTTATTTCGTTAATGAAAATGTTTTTTTTTTCAATCTTAATTTGAGTTATTTAGTTTTCATTAACCAAAATAACTAAGAAATGCAGTAAAGAAAATGGTTATTTTGCCATTTTAGACGTTTTTGACTTTTTCCATTTTCAGGGAAAGATGTACACATTGATCAAAGACAATTTCACAATATAAGAATAGGCCACTCTTTTTCATAAGTGCATATCGCCATAGAATCTATCTTTAGGATGATACTTGACAACATATTTCTTAAAAAAAAAACAGAAAGAAAGCAAATCATGCTATTCACGGTTTACGATTCTTCTTTATGTTGGACTGGAGTGCTTTGAGGTCAGACTCACGAGCTCCACACGATATATTTTGAACTTGCAACAACTCTTGAATCCAGCTAGAAACACCATTAAAGTCAAAGGAAACATTTAAAATAAATAAATTCTCGTCTTGCCTTGTCTCATTTAGTTTTTGTTCAGAATATTATGCTTTATTGCTCAACTGCCCAAAAGAAATGTCAACGTAGTGGTAATACATCCATAACACCAAGCATCTGTGTTAACGTTGCAGTTTGTATCCTAAAAAAAAAAAAAATATGATGGATTTTCCAGCACTGCAGGATGTTTTTATGCAAACAAGTTGGCATCTCTGCCACTTTTCAAATGCACAATAACCATTTAGTGTTCACGAGTATAGTATATTTCATCAAAAGTAGCAGGGAGTGAGAGGGCAAACAACATTCACTGCTACTTTAATAACCTCAAGAAATAACATAAAGGAACATGTATTGGCTGACTTATGACTGTAATGATTCTTAAGGTCACAAGGGTTCATTTACTGGGGGACAAGTGTTTAAGTGTGTAAGTAATATAAAGTTAAAGTGGATCTGGTGCCATTTCAAGGCAGCAAAGTGGATACTTAATCAAAAAAAGTGTCTTTGGAGAGTGCACCACAGGTATTCAAGCAGAAAAGAACACATAACAAAAAGTCATCTCAAATATAACTCAGTCCTTTCCATGTAGACTGAAATAACTGAGGGGACTACCGTAATCAATAAAAAAAAAAAAAGCCTTCCTTTATGTGATCCTTGCAATGAGACAGACTTTGCTGTAAAAGAGTTTTGCTCTGCTTTATACGGAAAGAAGAAAATATTGCCACCATGACCGTTGTGCACGCATACTATGCCAATTTCTTTCACCAATAAATTTAGAATGTATCGATAGCTATATTGATTTTTCCTTTTTTATTCTGTCTGGTCATAGAAGCAAAATATTTGTTACACAGCTCCTGGAATTTTATTTCAATCTTTTGCTTCTGTCCAATTCAAATTTAATTTTAATACTCCTGGTATACGCTGTAAATATTCATACATCACAATATCTCGATATACTGTGATGTGTTCTGTTAGGCTGTCTGACTTCCGAGTCGATTACATTCGACAGAACAAGTTTTTCTGTATATTTCTCCATGTAGTAGGCCGACTACATAGAAGCACGTGATACCATTCATATTCTCAAGAGTAAGATTCAAAATCACGTTTAAAAAGTGTGTTTTTGTTCCAGCGGTTTAATGTTTCTGCTCCTTGGGGCTTAGACGGTTATGTGTTTTCTGCAGGGAATTGATAAGATAAAAGTACGAAGAGAAGTTGACCATTGTACAATGAAATTTAATTTGAAAACAATCAAGACGCATAATGGAGAGAAATGGACATTAAAAATGTGCAGTTTGTTGGCAAGCTTCTCTGGTCGTTATCATGCTATAGTCATTATACAGTAGCCAGTACGTTATTTCCCTTAGTATCTGCTTGTAAGTGTAATCCATGTGCATAATTGATCGCTATTGCTCATATTGTACTGGGGAGAGAGTAGTTTCCATTACTTTTTCGACTTTTTTCATATCTTTCCTCAAACCATCACTGATACACTTCAGCACAGAAGGCCATTGAAATAACAAAACACGCCTTCAATAATCACTCAACTCGAGTCAAACACAAATGGTGTGATGCCACTCAAGATGTTTTATTTTTGTTGTTGTTTTGGTTGTTTGTGCTTACTTTTGAGCCATACTTTTCCTAAAAATGTTGGTTGAAATCTAAATGGAAGTTTCCTCTGTGTAGCCTCATCAAATTCATATTTTACAAACCCACTGAATAAACCATAATAATATATGTAGTATTCATCTATACTGTGCCCACGCTGGCACCAATGTTAATTTACAATAATGCGACTATTTGTAGCAGTATAAAGTCCCAATAATAGGGAGGAGAATGACTGTTTCTGCTTTAATGAGGACCACCATCAAATCACTGCAGACAAATTGCGCTCACTCACATCTCTTGGACAGAATTATTTCAAAGAGTAAAACATCCATTAAAATTATACATTCAAGCTGTACAAGGTCAAGTGACCCGGATAGGTTCATTAATGATCATAAATGAGCAATTAAACTCAACAAAAGTTTTTCCATCTTGAAATTGATTCAAAACGCCGTCTAATAGTGCCATGTAGATTACAGTAATATTTACACTGAAAACTCGAAATGTATGATTTAATTCACTCATTATTTCTGTTATTTTCCGCTAAAGCCTTGAACTCTGCTATACGGATTGGTTGTAATGACGCAGACAAGCAAACCTTTCCTCTGAGGAGTAACTTTGTCCTGTCTTTACCCGAAACCTCTTGTGGCCCAATCAAGCAGTGGGTCTTTGAAGTGGAAGTGGCTGGAGGCCTTTGAGTGTGCGTGCATTTGTGTGTGTAAGTGCGTGTGTGTGTTGCAGTTATATCCCACATTGTGGGGACACAAATCTCTTGACACTCTCTTACTGTTGAGAACTTAGAGAGGCAGCACAAATTGAAGCAACATAAATTGCTCCCCGCAGTGGTTGCATCGCACAGTATGTCTTTGTGGCATCTTTTTTTTTTTTTTTTTTTTTGGAGAGTGTGCGATAATGAATTTGAAAACACAATCACTGGGCTCATCCTTTTGCTGAATGAATCTGATGAGCCGGTAGCTTGTTTGCAAACAAAGTAGTGAAATGTACTGTAGTTTTAAAGCGTTGTCACACAAACTGATAGTGCAGATATCTTGTTTCAAGAATGCAGTTGGTGACTTGTGACAAAAGTGATAATAAATTGACATCATTGATAAAACAAAAAAGGAACTCACACCACACAGTGGTGAACTTTTAATGCACATTCATGTGGAAAGACTTCAAAGCCGCATGGAATAATTCTCCCTTGGCACATTTCTCACTAGGTTAAGGCTAGTTAGTGTGTATTATTTATTAACTTTTACTGAACATTTGTTGAGTTAATATTTTATATGAGAGTTATAAACAGAGCTGAACAAAGTCATAAGCACACAACCAATATTTTATTTATTTAATTTATTTAAAAAAAAAAACATCAATCATCAGGCTTTTTTATATTTATAACCATGTGATTTTAATTCTTCTTCACTTCATTGTTGTTCTTTTTACAATACAGGAAACACATTGTGTACTGCTTAATTTCTGTTACTACACACGCGTCAGTCTGCTCCTGTATTGTAGTGTGTCATACACTTTTTATTTATTTGTTGCACTTATTATAATCCTTCGACGGAACAGCCAATAATAAAAGAGCAACATTCAAAATCATTGGCAGAAATAGACAGCCTCAAATTCAAACTTTGCTCATGGTTCAATGGAAACATGGGCCAGCACTGGTTAAGAATGTTAAAACGCGTGAAAAGCTTAACGTGTAAAGCCACCCGGCTTCAGCAAGATTCCTGTGCGTTAGATCTGCCTAAATATCCCCAAATCAGGGTAAAACATTTTAAAAGGTCCCGTGGTGATATGAAGTGAACTTTTGTTCTTGATGTACATGGGGCTTATCGTGGCTACTTACTTGCCCGAGGTGTGAGGGAGTCGTCAGGAAATTAATCGTAAAAGATGGCGACAAAATCAGGTTGCATTGAATTAATCCGTCTTTATTCCACCCGTCATGAAATTGCAGACATCCCTTTCTCATTTACCCAATGATTAGTCATGACCAAATCATTAATAATGAATTTTGCATCCCAACTGAACTGGAAACAACACCAATGAGCCTAATCCTCTTGTTGTGTAGCAGTACACGTAATTTAAGAGATTTATCTTTTACAGACGTTGTGACATAAAGCATTGTTTTTACCGAAAAATCCCTAATAAAAGTAATTGAACATGTATAATGATTAGGTAGGAGATAGTCTGCTGCTATGAGGGAAATCCCGGAGGTGGTGAATGTTTGTTCATTTTCTTGCTGTTAATTTTCCTTGCTTTAATCTATTCTCTCAGGCGAACCGGATTTGTGTTTATTTGTTTGCAAAAAGTGTTTGTGTGCGCAGCCGAGGCATCTTTCTCTCTCGCTCTCTCGAGATCGGTGGATATGTAAGTTGTTTCTCTCGTTTTGTCTTTGCTTCGCTTTCTCTTGAAGAAGACAATAGTGCAGGGATGCCTCACGCTAATCAACAGCGTTGAGATTAATTAACTCCAAGGAAAACGAACCCAAAAAAGGAGCGATTATTCTTTCTGGACTTGGAAAACAATCCTCCCTTTCCTGGATCCGTTGTTGCTTGGTCAAATTGAAACGAGAGGAAGACCGTAACAAAGGAGAAAGCGTCCCTTTGTTGGGATTAGGTGAAAAGAAAAAGCCTCTAGTCTTTGAGGCACTGGGCGCATGTTTCCCTGACTAATTTAATAATGTGCCTGTGAGACCTCGAGTGTGTTTAATGGGTTTTTTTTCACTTTGGGTTGTGTGTTGAAGTGTTTTTGAAGTGAAACATCCTGGTCTTGCTGATATTTCTGTATCTTTTATTCAAGCAAGAGATAAAAAGAAATATCAAACCAGACCTGAATGTAGATTACTTGAACTGGGAGTGCTTTTCTTTTGGAAACAATTTTATCTCAGTTAGTTAGCAAAATCGACTCTACCTATTTCCATAATACTTTGTGGTGAGGCGTAGGCCAAGGATGCCCAAGACATTTTGGTGCTCATCCAAATAAATGCATTATAGGTTGTATTATAATTATTTTTATTTTACATTTGCTTTCGTTCACCAATCTTAATGGCATCATAATATTAAAGCGACCTGCACAGACCTATGAACTCACCGAGACAACCACAATTGATTTGCAGTTTTTACAACAATGTTTTGTTTGTTCACTTGAATGGAAACGTCACGGTTAGAAAAACTGCTGAATGGACGGTTAATCGCTACATTTTTAGCCCAGCTGTTCTTGTGAGAACTTTAAAGGAAAAATGTGGGCTCTGTAATTATTGTGTGCTATTTACTGATACCTTTCAAAATATAACGTAGCAACTAATCCCTGCAGAGTGAAAAAAAGGACTGATGCTAACCTCATCATTGTGCTGGAGAAGTAAATAGCAGGGACAATCATAAGTGGAGACACATAAAGAGCCAGTTTTGTAGCGAGAGGCCTCTGCGGACATTTTGCAGCAAATCCTGCTGCATGACAAAACATGATGAAATCACACAGAGTACGCCAGAGAAGCAAGCAAACGCGACAGTTCATCTATATATATTTCACTGTTTCTTAATGACGCTAAAAGCAAATCGCTGTCTGAGTATGGCAACGGCAATATGGCAAATGCACAGTGTGAACAAAACGTCTGCCAGCAGTCCTCAACAATATATTGACCTCAATCTGTCTTATGTGTGTAAATGTACCATGGAAGCTATGTGCTTCTGCGTGCTACGACACATACTGTATATTCTGTGTGGGTGTGTGCCAACTAATGAATTATACAAAACATAAGTGAGAATATCTTAGTGATGTGTTAAATGCTTCGAACGTGCTTTGTGTAAGGCAAGCACTATCTTATCCTTACCTGCGTTCAAGTGATCTCGATATATTGTTTCACAATAAAAGTATTTATTGGCATTCAACTCTCCTGAGTAACAAAACATCCATGGATTTATTCGGTTTGTTCCCATTAGGGTGGCGGATGAGCTGGAGTCCATCCCTGTTGACTTGGGAAAACTTGGGTACACCCTGGACTCATGGAGACAAACTGTCAGGGTTGAGGAAGATGAGGACCCAAACGCAGGGAAGCCAGGCAGGGGTAACTTAAAGGGCATTTATTAAACAGAAAACTAAGGCAAACAAGGAACTTGGAAAAACTTAACGACAGGAAACCAACTACAGGGAGAGGCGACAGGAACTGGCAACCAAGACAAGCGACAGGGACAAGCGACACTTAAAATGACAATGAACCAACAAGAACTGAAAGCAACCAGGGAACTAAATACACACAACTTGACGAGACAACGAGGAGCACCTGGACAAGACACGGAGGGTTGGAAGGACCGGATTGGTTAACACTAGGGCTTGGGTAAACGAGCACAGGTGGAAACAATAGACAAGACGAGACAAGACACATGAACAAGGCCAAAACATGAACCCAAATACTAAACCAAAAATAACAAATACAAATCATGACACAAACAACAATTCAAACTCACATTCACAACCTAACATGCATGCTTTGAGTCATGCGAGGAAGCTGGAGTACCTGGAAAGAAATCCGAACTGTGAGGCACACAGCGTGTTAACCACTAATTCAGAGTTACAGTTACAAAACAATGCAAACAATAAGGCGAATTCTTGGCAACTAGTCCAGGGTGTTGTTTGCCTTTCACCCAAACTCAGTTGGAATTGGCTCCAGCTCCATGCATTGCTCAATAGAATAAGCAGCAGACAAAATCAATGGATTTAAAATGATAATTAGGTTTTAAAAGGAACGATGCAGAGAGAATCCAGCAGGTACATATTTGTATTTAGTGTTTACAACACTTCGGATTGTTGTAAAGGCAGGTATTAACAATTCATTTATTACATCCTATTTTAAAGGATTTATACAGAAGTGTGGAACTACCAATGTAGAGTAAACATTTTTGACTGGGCTATATCATTTGAACGTGCAGCAAAGTTATTTATTTTTTATTTTTTGTAATGCCACATGGTTTTGACTTACACATGCACAATTGTGCACTGCAGCCACTCCACAGGTGGACAGGACGGAGCTCCCCAACAGTGACAATTAAGTGAGTATAGGTTGTTCATGGAAAATGCTGCTAATATTTAATGTTGTTTTAAGCATCTTATCCACCGGCTTGCATCTCTCAACCGTGTAAGAAGAGTGACAGGGTTGTTATTAAAATAATTTTAAGATGCTAATTATTATAATTCCTTCAAATAATTAATTTCTACAATGATTCAGAGCCCGATGCTGGTGTCATATTTATGAATTAAATACGAGCATGGGCGACAGTCGACTAAAATAGGACCCATTGTACCGTTTATTTCATATTGGATTTTTGGGGAGTATTTTTAAAATGCAACTTTGTGAAGGCTGTCCACATGTACTATTCAAGTAACCTGACGGTTTGTTGGTGGTTGATGGAACTCACTTTATAAAATAAGAGAGAGGGATGGAGACGGATTTCTTCTTTTACAGGGATTTTACCCTTTACATGGCAGCTACCTGAAGCCTTCTCCCACCTGACTCAAAATAACCAATCAGGAGGTAGCAGGATTTAGGCAGATGCAAGTGAGTGTGAATACAGATTAAACACATTAACTCAGCTGCTTGCACGACACAAATGAAAATATCAAATAGTATGAATGTGTAAATAATAATTCTGCAAACATAGAAGTAAAGAATATATTTTAAGAAATTAGCTGAACTATATGAATTCACTTTTACTTTACTGATAAAACCTAATAATTAAAATTTCACATGCATTCATATGGGCAACTGTGTCGGAATTCACAAGCTCAGCGGGCTAATGCACAGTCTCCCGGTTCTTTATCCTGACCCAGTGACCTTGTTGAGCTTTGTGATATGAATATGTTATGACACTCTCTGCAGGCATGCAAAATTAAACATGGACTCCCATAGGAGGTACCATACATAGTTAAGCTGTGATTTGCACTACTTCATATACGTCCAGATGTGAAGAGTTGCTGCTCAGGACACGGTCACACACATATACAGACATCTATGCAAAGTGGGATCATCCGGGAAAAAGCACAGTTTGCATTATGCATACTTGCTTCCTACATACTCAACAACCTGTCTGGTTTCTTCTCAAGGTTGCATTTGACTCATGAGCCCTGTCTGTTGACAATGTATTTTCTACTTTGTCTTTGTGTCGTGTCCTGTAGTGCCACATCAAATAATTTCCGAGTTCAAAGTTAAATGGTAAATGGGTTTTCACTTCGGTCGTGCTTTTATACCTTCAAGGTAGGTAATGCATAGTCTCCTCCTTCTCATAATGATGAGTAAGAAGAATCAAACTGGAGGTTCAGTATCATGCTCAAGGACACATTGACATGGTCCGATTCATTTCAGAAACAAACCCATCGCCTTCAGTTTGGGGGAAGACCACTTCACCACCTGAGCCATTCCGATTACCGCACATGCACTTGCTTAAATGCATCAATTTTAATGGATTGTGAACCGGGATGATCAAATCCGTTCTGCATTTGTTTGAATTCTGAAACAGTTTTCCCAGGGACTTTTTTTAAAGTAGTGATGGTGTAGTGCAGTGGTGTCAAACATATGGCCCGCAGGCCGGATTTGGCCCGCAACCGGGTTTAACCAGGCCCGCGAGTCATTGTTTACTTGGGCTGTACTTATTTTTATACTTTAGCCTCCTACCCTAAATTCACCAAATGGTCGATATTAGTTGTATACAAGTAATATACATCTTTATACACTTTCACCATAACACCAAATATTTTCACATGTATCAAACAATTCAATTAAATCATTATGGTTTCATTGAAAGTGTTTTCTTTTAATTGATATTTACCAGTCATGCACAGTTGCGCATGTTGAATAAGGAACTTCCTCATGTTTGTTTTCCCCTGTAATTGTGATGGAATACGTTAGAATTTTGTTTTGCATCTTGATTATGTAACACAGTTGCATGTATTTCGTTACGCCCCCAGCTTTGTACGGAAGATTTGCTATTGAAGGCTGGTAATTATGGATGGCTGCCATAGACTTTTAACGTTCTATGGGACGTTGTTTATCTCGCACGCGTCATCAACAAACCGATCATCCTGTAGAGGGTCGCGGGGGGAGTGCTGGAGCCTAACCCAGTTGACTTCGGGAGAAAGGCATACTACACCCTGAACTGGTTTCCAGTCAGTCGCAGGGGACACACAGGCATCGTCACTGAGTGGGAACCGATCCCACGCTGTCCGCACACAAGTCAGGACTGTGTACCACTACACCATCAGTGATGTTGTTTATCCTTCAAAGGAAAAAAAAACAGTTTCCATTTGTCAAAGTTACAGCAATTGAGAAATCAAGACTTTGTATTTTGCTTGGCTCCCAACAACAAATCCAATTGAAAGATAACTCATATTTTTGTTCATAGGTGAAAAGGTCCTGAGGGAAAGTACAAAGAAACCCGAACAGGCCGCTGACAAATAACATAACACAAGTGTTCTTACGTAGCGCAGTTCTCGAGGACCTTGTCAAAGCCAAACAACAACCATGTTCTGAAGAGTCCTTGACCATCACACAATTTCCCTGCCATCTTTATGAGCAACACACTTTTGCGTCACTCCGCTTTGACCTCCTGTGTAGGGACGAGAATCTGTTTTTCTTAAGGAGTGCTGCTCGCTGTCTTAGCTAAAGCAGCCAATTTCTTTTCTGCGCTTTATAGAAAGGCCATGCAACAAAACAATCTCACTAGAGGAATTTCCATGTGATTTTTCTTGCAGTCACACACTCGACTGATATGTACTGTTTCAATGAGTATTTGCAATATGATAAACAAAATGCTAAACAGTTTTGATTGAAATTGTCAGATAGGTTTTCAATAACCTGTATTTTACATATAAAATTACACATTTTTATTTAAAAAAAATTTTCTTCCCTCAAGGTTCCTACTGTTCGAGCTCCTGCTTTAAAAAAAAAAAAAAAACTTCACTAAACTTGCGTTCCTCACTGACTATAGCTGAACATGAATGGCATGAAGGTGTTTTGTTTTTGAATTGTGCAAACTTCGTCTCCCAGGTTAATATGCACACACGCAGGCCTCTGCGCCAAAAGTCAAATACAATTCTAAGATGTTGAAGTGGTTGAATTTTTTAAAAGCTGTGAGGCGTATAAAACACACTGTTTGGTGTCTGAATCACACAGTATCAGACTGTTAACTCGTCCTGTGTGTGTGCGCGTGTAAAAAAAAATGTGATAGGACTATGTAAATTGAATGAAAGATGGAAGAGCAAAGAGAAAAGCGAGAAATAAAAACATGTGAGAAGCAAGTTCTACTTGCGCTCTAAACGACTCAGTGACAGGTTGAACTTTTTCTCACCTGTGATGTGTTTCGCTCCCCATGAAAGCAGACAAGCCAGAGCAAAAGCCTGATCTCCTTTAGGCAGGAGGAAGTCAGGCCAGCAGCACAAAATGTCAAACCTTTCGGCCTCTGAAGGTCCCTTAAACCTTACGAGGACGTCAAAGTGGGACATTTCAAAGATTTTATGCAAAGTGGATAGAGTATTAACAAACAAGAAGATCATTTACATTGAATGTAGAAAACACTGACTGATATTTTCCTATTTTCTCAAGTGCAACGTTTCTCAAACCGTATTGAGCCAAGGCCCCCCATTTTACAATAGAAACATCTAACAGAACAACACCCAAAAAAATGTTACAAAAAGTATGAATACTTAAAATATTATGATGTCATCATAAGATCGCAGGTAGCCGTGACTTATTCCGTCGTATGAATGTTGTATGAATGGCGACAAAAATTTAATTGTTCTGCCAGTCATTTTTACGCAGACATAGAAAGATAAACAAAGATATGTTTGTCAATAAAAATTCATTTTGATATAAAATATCAGTTAAATTGGATCATTTCCCACGGCACCCGTGATGATCTCTCATGGCACACTGGTTGAGAATCGCTGCTCTTGTGCACAGTGTAGTCATGAAAAATTTCAGCTTACCAGATATCTTTACATTCAAAGGCAAACCAATATAAGAGCTGTATAACGGAATGCTTAGTTTTGATCGCCACTGCCATATAAATTAGTTGAGAAATTTGTGTTATTGCGTTGGAGTTTGTCATATTGTAGACCTGTAGCACATCATATTGAGAGGTTTTTTTTTTTTTTTTTGTGGGGGAGCTGTCATGTACCTAACCTAACAAAGATACAGTGAACATAAAAAGTCAACACACCACTGTTTCAAATGCCAGGCTTCCGTGATATAAAAAAAATCAGATCAAGATAAATCATTTCAAAAGAATTTCCACCATTATTCGGACCTATAAACCTGTTCTAGTCAGAAATCCAAGCGGTATATTTGATCCAAGCGCAACACCGCTCATCACCAAAAGTGCTATAAAGCATGGTGGGGGAAGCATCATGCTTAGGGGCTATTTTCCTTCAGGTGAAACTGTGTGAGTGGCACTGGAGGGGACAAAGACACGACGACGCGTTACTCAGACAGAGCGGGAATCGAAGAGCCGACCTTGCAGGTTACCGAAGGACCCGTTCTACCCAAAGCCCATATGTCACCAGTACACAGCTATGTAAACATTAAATAAAATTCCGATCTTGAATAATATTCACACCCACTATCGCAGTTTTATTTTATTTTCATCAGTCAGCTGAGCTTTAATGAGACACTTAAATTGACACAGCTGTTGTGATTTTAGCACGGCTGCGCCACAGGTCTGAGAAATAAATGATTACATTTTCCATGTATCTCCTGCAATGTGCTCATATACGCCTGGTTGTGAAACACTGCCCTCGGGTGTGTGTGTGGTCTATAAACTAAAAAGTAGATTAACATCATATAAACAGACATTTTCTCAATAGAGTGCTGAATTTTCATTTTGACTTTTGAGGTCTGCTCTGCAAAATGTTTTTAAGATCGCATGACAGTAGATCCTATAATATCCAACTCAATCTAGCTTTTTGTTAAACGAACACACAACCAAGTCATAAAGACTGGGTTTGAACAGACATTTAAATTTGAAATTGTGCCACTGAAATGTTTCTAGACAAGAAAAAAACATTTTGCAGTTGACCGGTTGTTCATTTGTTCTATTGCCGTCTTTTTTTTTTTTTTAATTGTTGAAGGATGGATGTCCGAACACATATGGAGCAGCATAACTCAGAGACAGAAAACAGTACCAAGAGTCATACCGGATTCTTTATCTGTGAAGAATTACTATATGAATTTGCTGCTGCATCCGGGCAGGGGCACGCACACACACACGCAGACACACACCCACACACACACACCAGAATGAGCATCCCGATAACATTTCAGTGGCAAAGGATGATCCGCAATACGACTGTTCTGAGTGACAAGTGTGGTCAAGGAGCAGCTTAAACTCATATCGCCAAGCAACATTCTACGTCAATGGAAAAAAAAATTGCTTTGGCAACTGAAGACGAGAAAATACGTACTTAGTTTTTGACTCCAACCTTTTCTCAATGCAGTATTTTCCAAATCTGAATCAGAAGTGTTGCAAGAAGTTTCTGGAAGAGCATTTCCTCTGCTTTATTTTGTGACTTTTGCAGCTGCATCGGGTCTCTGCAGACCACAGGTGCTAAAGCTTTGTTTTGTTTTTTGCTCATTAGCCACCCAAATTCATTGAGGCAATAAAAAGGCTCAGCTTGTATCAAGTTGAACGGGATTGATCTTGATAAGGAGCAGAGACCCGTGAAATCTACAGGGTGAGCGACCCTCAGACCAAATAATAAGAAACATTGAGAAGATAGATGAGGCTGCCATGACCAGGAGCATCAATGAATGTTTTCAAATTTCTACTATTGTGTTTAATAGTACTGATATGTTATTGGGGATTCAATTTGCCCAGGATGGCTTGACTTTAAGTGACCCTGAACTCCAACTATGATGCAATAGGGTTCCAATCTGAATGGACCTTTAATTCAGTTTAGCCCAGTTTGAACAAACTGATACCAACATATAATGTGTAGAAGTGATAGTAAGGGTTAGGGTTATTCTGTCAAATAAATCACTACCAATGAATAGTAAGGAATGCAAAACGGTTTGTTTGTGTTTTTTTTTTTTTTTTTTTACAAAATATTACCCATCCTTCCATCCATCATGTGAATCGCTTCTCCTCACGAGGGTCGCTGGGGTACTGGAGCCTATCTCAGCTGTCTTCGGGTAGTAGACAAGGTACATCCTGAACTGGTTGCCAGCCAATCACGGGCGCACAAAGACGAACCATTAAGAGTTGGAGTTTCTAGTTGAAGCTATGAAAGACCAAAGCAATTTTTTTTTTGTTTGTTTATATATGGTAATAATTGTACAAACGTCGGTTTAAGTTGTTCTCGATATCAGTGAGCAAACTACGGCCTGGGGGCCATTTTAATCCAGCCCGCTGAATTTGAAAAAAATTAAATGAATAAACCTTGTTCGTGTTTTATTTTCTAAATACTTTTTTCAAAGACATATATTATTGTTGCAATACTTGTGTCCACTTTCATTTCAAATTAAATGTATTTTTTTTTTCTCCGTGAGGTTACCAAAACACTCCATCCATCTGCTCCTGGTCCAATTTTAGAACCCATTGTGGCTCACCAATCAAAATGTTTGCCCACTCCTGCTCTATTTGATATTATTACATTTATTTTTGCATTATTTTTTAATAACAGTATGATTGAGTAATCTTACTGAGCCTTTGATTGGCTGTTGACCAGTCCAGGATGTATCTCAATTGCCATATTTTCTGTTTCTGCTGTCGGACAATGGATCAAGTATGAAATACTTAGTGAAACTTAGTCCAGTAAGACGACCTGCAACCAGTTGCTATCTCAAAGCCGCCGTAAAGATTGCTGCGACTCAACCTAAACTATTCTGTATTTCATCTCTGAACGTTCTGCCAAAAGTGAGGGCACTCAATAGAGGAGAGAGAGAGAGGAAGAAAAACCTCAGTAAATATACTGCATTACAGCAACACTCCTAAAGTCGTTACCTTTGCCACTTGTTTGGAGAAAATAAATCCTTACCTGGGTCTGAGAAGTCAATAAATCTAGAAACAAAATCACATAGAAACAGTGGGCAGCAGAGTTGCTCTAAAGGAATATGCAATTTGATCGGTTGCTAGCGTAAAGTTGGGAGCTGAAATGAAGCAGAAAAAAACCGCTACAGCTCAATGTTGCCTTTCCAAAGGCAGCTGAAAACAAACATGTAAGTCAGTTTCACCCGAAACAGAGGGAGGAAAATGATTTTCAAGGATAACTCAAGGTTTTCCGGGGGATTTTACTTTTGGTTCTCATTTTCCATGCATTTTCTATGATTGGAAAATTGGCTAATCTTCTTCCATGTTTTCCAGAACGGACGGGTGAGAACCCTGACAGACTAGATGACTAAAATGTAAAATCACTAATGTAATAATTGTTCGGATTTCACTTCTTGCCGTTTTTTTCCCCTCTTTACATGCAGGTTATTGGACTATTGGCCTATGCCTCCCCTACCGCTCCTGACTGCACGTCCCTGGTTCAGATAGGTGCAAGATGAATGTGAACAATAAATTCAAGCACCTACAGTAGAGAACAAGCGAAAAGCTGTTGCAGGACTGCCTCATAAGTGAATATGATCCAGCTATGAGGAGAATATTGAACCTGACTGGCAGGTGATTACAAAAATGCACAGACAAGACAAAGAAGGAGGAAGAGGAGCAGGTGGAAATGTAGGACAGCCAGTCTAATGCAATCAACAGATATGTCATTCGACAAAATAAACAGATCGACGACATACCCAGAAAGACTGTGCTGTTAAATTGGCCAGAACCACACATGGCAGCAGCAATCATTCACTCTCACCTTCTCTCGTTCAATAATCTTACTAGACAAGAGTTTTTTTTTCCCCCCAAGGGCTCTTCGAGACCTTAAAATGCCGGGACACTCAATTTAGGAGATTTTCATTCTATTTTCTATTCTATACTTAGAGACAAACATTCACACTAATTTTGTGTGTAATATTCAAGGAAATTTGTTTTGTCATATTCAGGGAAATTTATGCAAATGCTTTCCCACAAATGGGAGCCTCAAAATATGAGACTTTTCCTTAAACAACATGAATATCATATCTTGGAATCACGATGATGTGCTGTTAAATAATGCTCAATTCATTCATTTAAATTTTTTAGGTATTTGCATTTTAGCGCTGCATTAGTTTCTCGCACATGCAATTTATACTAGTTTTATTGTATGTGAACATTAGAGCTAGCAAACAAATCTAACATTGCAAATAAACCTGTTTTTTCTGCAGACAGAAAAACAGTTCATTTGAATGCTGCATGAAAAATAATCCAGCTACTTAAGTTTCCACCTTAAGGTGAACACCATGTTAGTGAACTCGAAATAGGAGCCTCAAACCTAATTCATTCATCCAAATTGTGGGAAAGATTTCACACATCTGTCTCGCTGGGAAGTTTGTGAACCAGAGAGGCTTTTTGCCAGCTCCCGTCTCCCCAGGAATACCTGAGTAACAGCAGGTTAATAGCAGGGACAGATATTTGGTGAACCTCCTTCTCCCCTGGAGTGTGTTCTCCCCGAGCTGTCAAACACATTTCCCAAAATGTACAAAGCATCACCGACTTACACAGCACCATCTACTCCAATTGCAACCTTGATGTAAAAACATGCAATCCCTTTATATGTGTCCAAGAGGAGTTTTTTTTTTTTTTTGCATGCTACACAGAGGTCAGGCCTACGCATTTTGTATGCACATGGTTTTATGGATTTGCATTGGATATAGGGATTTGTGCCTTGCTCAGTGGCGCAAGCTTCAGCAGTAACTAAACAAGCTGTGAAGTCAATACCAGCTAAGTACCTGTTAGTCAAAATAAACTTTCTGAATTTCTTTATGCAGATAACATAACTAGAGTAGTCTCATTTAAGTGCACAAGGCAAGGCAAAACCAATCTAATATATGTTTAACCCTATAATGCCTGACCCCAGAAATAATGGCCAGAAAATTCTGATTTTTGGAATCTGAAAACGTTATTTGGCTTTATAACAAAATAAAAAAACAAACAAAAAAAAATAAAAAAATATTTATAAATATGATTTCTTATTTGTATCACAAATGATACTGCGAGCATTTTGTGCCATTCTGACGTTTAAATTATATAACAAAAACATCAGTATTTTAGTTTGGAAATCTAACTTTTAACAGTAACTCTTGTCGGTGCAATAGGCTCAGAAATTCTTGTATCAAATTTGATGTGTTTGGCAATGTAGGGTTAAATCAGGTGCCTGCTGATTGCTGTTGTGTCAATTAAAAAGTGAGGGAGTTTTTAACACAATGTAACCTGCCGGTTTTGGTGGGTTTCTGATGTACCCCAGTGCAAGTAGACAGTAACTGCAAAGTCCTTGAAGGACAGATCTTATCTGCCCCAAGCTTTGTTTGATTCTTCCTTAGACCAAATTCTCCTCCACTACAATGTTTCAAAAAGTTTTAACAAAGAAACAAATCATGTGCTTTGACTTTCTGTTCTTGGTGTTTTGTAGCAAAGAGTTGCTCACCTCATCCAAAATGCAGACCCAAATAAATAATCACAAGAGCCTGTTGTGCTGTAAAATGTGTAATCACATTTGGCAACTGCCCAGTCAATGGAGCTAAATAGATAGATGATTAAATAAAGTAAATGCACAGCTGTGCAAATATTCAACTAAAGAACACTTCCTCCCATGTGATGCTCCTTAATTAAATGCTGCTTGTAGGGCAACCTTTAATGCTATTTGCACGACACATCAGGATCCTGTTGTCTTTCCCTGTAGTTATAACTGTCCTGTAACACTGTGATCAAATTAAGTCTCCTAAAAACTACAGGCAACCTTGATCAACCAACCTTGAGTACATTTTCATTTTATTTATTACTTTTTTTTAATCAACTGATCATCAATGCTGGATTTTTAGAGAGGGCGTCCATGACCTTGTAATAATATGACTATGACTGCTGGTTACAGGAAGTGGATCTCTGAATTGTGATATTTTTAAACACACACATTTTCATGGAACCATCATTAATATTGTCATTTAGCCTTACGTTTTATTAGGAATGTGTTTCTGGTCCCTTAGCAACCTGTGAATGGGATCAGCAAGTATTTTATGGTCTCAGAGGTCAACTCAAGCTCGCTGTCATTCTGTTTCACATAATAATCTCGTATGCAGTATATATGCAGTTAAGAGATTAATAGGCATAGTTGAAGCTGTTCATCAAAGTGTGCTGTCACTTGATGTTTGAAAAAAAAAAACATTTTGCACAATTTCATGTCAATGGATCAGCAAGATACTGAAATGGACAGCTACAGGAAAAGAAAACAGCCGTTATGAAAGTCAAAAATCGTGGCTATTTCTTTGGACGCATTAAAAGATCATTCTTGCGCCATGTTAAGATTACTCCCGGAAGATAGGGAGGCATTAATGCAAAACATTAAGATCCATGGAAATGTAAAAAGCTATTTTTCAAATGTCACAATTGAGAGGTTTTGATACAGCGAAATGTGGGCAGAAGAAAAGTAAGATCCTGCAGAATAAGTTGAACTTAACTGTCAAATTCTTATTAGGGCCAAGGACAACTCCCACCCACATATTCCAGACTCTTCACGACAGCTATTACACCTCTGCACAATCACTGTTCTCCATTTACAGCAATGACAAGGTAACATTTACAAAAGGTGATAACCTGATGTAGAATAAAATGCCTTGTCTGACTACGCAAATAAGTGGAATGGCAAATGTGCATGATTGATGGAGTACAACATGTTACTCATATGTAATAAATAAATACTTAAAAAAACAAAACATAACATTTTACCACATGAGGTGTTTAATGCCACACTTGATGGAACACTTAGGCCTGAAATCTATGAATCATAATATGACATCATGGCAATTTCAGTATCCAATAATGAGACATATAAAAACATTACAACTGTCTTGTCTCAATAGGAGTGTTATTTTATTGCCAAGACCATGTGACAAACTTGAGTATGTGTATAAATTCACACTGCCCGAGGCTAAACTATTGCCGGAAAGGATAGCCATTTTCAAATAACTTCTCCGTTGACCTTATAAAACAAAGATTTCTTCGCAGTATGAAGAACTTATTGTTGCAGAAATAAAAGGTAGTCCTGTTGTTCTTCAAACATTGGCCCTACACTGTTACAAAAGTGATGCTTGTCCGACAGCTTCATGTTTTTTCTGTGATAGAACCAGACGCGATTTAAAGACGGATCTGAGAGGAGGCGGTCGGGGGGAGGGTGGAATTTTTTTTGTCTCCTCTGACACCTCAGAGGAAGAACAGCAACAGTCCGATTTTCATTTCAGAGGAAAAACTCGGGGGAGTGTGAGTTATGGACATGACAACAAACGCTGCTTTACTGCGCGCGATGCCCGTGTACATCCGGTCTCAGTGATACTTCCCTCTCTGTACCTGTCTGGTTGCCGTGTCATCGGCTTGTGAATCGTTGGATCTGCCCGCCCATCCGTCTGCCTTACTGCGACTCTGTTTGTCTTTTGTCTCGTCCCTGTGTTATTGTATGCACCTTTGCACCTGTCAGTGGCTGAAGAGGTACGATGCAATTTGCTTGCCTTTGCCATCAATACCCACCCCAATCATGGCTCTGACGCTTCATCCGGTGGCCAATGTGACTCATTCCCATGATCCATCCATCTGCTGTTCTGAACAACAACCACATCTCCCTTTGTGTTCTTTCCATTCAGGCTGTGGTTAATATTCTGGGTTGTGCCTTCGACTTGACTTTACATTCCTCGTATCATTAAATGCCTTTTGCTGGCAGATCGTTTATTCATTCATTATCTGAGTAATATGAGCTCTCCCCTGGCCTGTGCAATAGTCATGCTTATGATACATGCAGATAATTATCTAGCGCCTCTTGTCTCTCAGGTGGTCAATAATAATATGACATTAGGCTGATGGAGTGGAGGTGTATATTCAGTGTTATTGCAACCCCCTTTGGGATTCACGTGAGGCCATGTGCTGCAACTTTTCAGGGGAAAAGGGAGCTGCCCAATTGTCTAATAGGACTTACAGTATGCTGCTTGAAAAGTAAAGCCAAATCCATGCTTGTGGCCATGGGGACTTACATAAAACCACATGGCTGTGTAATATATGAGGCGGGAAAACAAGGATATCAAGGGTATAAAATGGATGATGACAGAAAATGGAAATAATAACACCTTTCTGGTGTCCAGAGACATATACAGTATAAAACCCCTGTAATACATATATTTTTCCTCTTTTGTGTTCTCCAGTAATAAAAGGAAGTAGAAGTCATATAAGGCCTGCTTAGCAAAAACTGAATTATGTCTCATGGACATGGGTCCTATATTATATCCTTGGTGTTGGGCATTATCCTCCTAACTTTTTCCTTTAATTCTGTTTCAGGAAATTAAAAAAAATAAATAAATCATGTCTGGCTTGGGTTCCTAACACAAGTTGGTATTAGGACTCTTTCTCCAGCTTGACAGCATCACTTACCGTCCGTGTCCACCAGCGGGTTCGGGGATTTCCATCACGGCAGGCACCAAACACCTTACAGCGACTTTTCCCGGCCCACAGGTGGAGAGCCCATGGGAAGGGGGACCCGCGTTGTCATTTTGGGCGGATCCCAGCCCGCCACCATTGGTGTAGGCCCGGCCATCAAGAGCTTGCCAACGAGCCCCTCAACTCCAGGCGTGTCTCCAGAGGGGGGCCAAACGAAAACCAGATCCATTTAAGGCAATCATCATAAGGGGTCTCATGAACCGTGCTTTGTCTGGTCCTTCACATCGAACATGTTTGCCGTGGGTGACACTATGGGGGCGATCATTGGGCCACGCAAATCCTTCCTTTGTCAATACCATCTGCCCGAGATAATGTTTCATCATTTCTTGAAAAAAATAAATGCAACGTCAAGAAATAAAAATTTTTTAGAAAGCAGACGTCAGGTTTGACAGATACCTGCCAAAAATGTCAGCGCCATGCTGCTGTTATGTAACAATTGGAATTCTTGAAAAGGGAGCTGCATGTTCGTGAATGGCGCCTAGCTTTTTTGTTGGCTCCTGTTGGGATTTGCTGCCGTCTATTACAAGGCCAGTTGGACCTTTTTGCCACAGGCTCTATCCCCGCCTTGTGCTTTTTTATTTCTGCTGTGAGAACTGATGGGAATTGTTCGCTTCCCTAAAAACAGAAAACTCTTTCGGTTGTCAAGTGGCACTTCAATTTGTTTTTGTTGCTTCAATTAATTCATTTGATAATTATGTCACTTTTTATTTTTTTAGTCACTCTCCAAATTAGCATTATATTTTTCTTTGAATGTAGTATGTTATTTGATAATATTAGGTAACACATTTACATGGCGGTTGTCTGCTTGTTTACCTGGGAGGTCTCATGCACATTTATTATTGCTGCATAAAGACTGTATGATATGAAAACCTGCCTGCAATGCTTGTAATATTTGTAACTTTTTACATTGTTTAATACATGAAGACTTATATTTTGATATATTTTTATTACCATTACAGAACCACAATTTTGATTGGAATAATTGTTGGATGAGCTGGATGTTGTAAATATTCTCCATGCATCTCCATATGCATGTGGCTGAGGGCTATCATAGCCAACTCTATTTTACAGGAACTTTGTTATAATAGAGCCGTTGAGACTTAAATTAATCTTAATCTTTTTTCTTCACATTTGGCTGTGAAATTGAGGACCTGCCGGCCCCTTTGGCCTTTAAAATGAAAGGATTAGCATAACCTCTAGTTTGCCCTTATCATTGCCACATGATGTGCATGTTTAGGATTAGATCCTCCTCTAGTTTGAAAAGGGCAAACCTCGGCATTGCAGGATGCACATAATATATACAAATACGAACCAACACACACGCATAAACAGTCTTCAGTCTTAATAGCTATCTAAAGCTATTCTTTATGTCATGGCAGCGTAATGAAGGCCCCAAGAAACAAACAGACCCCCCACGCAGGCAATCACGTTAACGTATAAAGACAGAGCAGTGGCTAATCTATCTTGATGAGTCTTCATAATGGTTGACTATGTGTTGACTAAGTCATTGGACATACAAGATAAACATTCTCTTCAGCAGTATTTCCTAAATGCAGTACAGTGTATTTCTAGATATAAATTATATTCATCGTTTGAGACGATGATACCATACATAGCTTTTACTAGTGCGATTTTGTAAAATATGTTATATTTTTAAGGCGTTTGGTATTTGCATAGAGCGTAGAGGTTCCTGGAATCAGATACTAACTGACAATCTGTTCGACATGCATTAAGGCTGGCTGGTATTGAGATTCGATGCACAAGTTTGAACCTGTCAACGTACATCGGTAATAGGACTTACTGTAATCATCATTGGTTCAGAACAAGCAAAAGCAGATTTCTTTTGTTTGAATTAAAATGGATTCAATTGAAAAACAAACCGGTCATGCTACAGCTACCAATATCAATACATACTGAACAATTATTTATGTTGAATAGCATGCTTGAGAAAATAGTGCAGTGTTTTGGAAGTGAAGCCCAAAACATCAAGACTATTATTGATCATAATCGGATTCCTTGCGCCAGACTCAAATGCCGTTCAGAATTTTGAGGACTACAATGAATTATTTCCAGTCTATTGTGATGACAAAGCCAAAAACATGAGCAACAGCATCTGAAGCTAAAACAATGAAGAAATGCGTAACATTGACATGCATGTGTCATGCTTGGGTACGTGAGTGAATTGTGTGCACCACTGCCATGAGTGAGAAGAATTTTAGGGGTGGCTGGTCTTGAACTGGGCCAATGTGACATCACAGGTTTAGGTGTGATGCATTATGATACGATTTATATGATGTTCTAGCTCTTAGCTAAACCAAATGCATCTGTTTGACATGTGCTTTTGTGACACTCGTGTTCAGGTCTGTTGTCTCGGGTGGGAGACCTGAACCGACAACAGATTGTAAACGCTGATGAACAGCATGCAAGCCCTGGACCTGCAGAGATCGCTCTTGTCAGGTGTGCGTTAGATATTGCTTGTGTGTGTGTGTATGAGTCTGTATATAAAGATGTTGCTGTTTCATCTCAAGAAGCAACATATGGTGGTGGCACAACTGAAAGGGAAATGGTCTATATAGGCTTAATCTCCGCATTTATGTAGATGATAACTGTGTTCATGCACAACAAACAAAGCAAGTAACACCATACAAACTGACACAGTTTTTTTCGTGTAGATGTAATTATAATTAAAATAATTAATATAGTAATATATTGAGAATAATACATTTTTTGAAAAAAAAAAAATGTATGCCAAATGGAGGGCAGGTGGTCGAATATATAATGGAGCAATTCAGAAATGTGACATTGTAAAGTTGAATTTTTCATTAGCCACAATTCATTTTGGATCTGACCAAAAACGGTTAAACTGGCAGCTTTTGGTGGAATTCCTGTGCCGAAAATTCAGAACAGTGTAAATATTATTACATAGTGTATAATTTGCATATAATAATTCTCAAGATGCCATACTTAGCGACCTTCTGTGCATGCACCGCAGGTCGTGCAAGGGCCACAAATAATCGAGCCATAGCTGCCATTGACAGAACGCCGGGCCCGGGTTTTTACTTTACTACGTCGTCACACGCACACTCCCAATTATGCAAAATTTTATTCGCTTGTAACCTTTGCTCTCGAACACTATCTGCACTCCTAGTACGTGCACACTTTAACGAAGGGTGTCGTGTGGGTATTGGCATTGGGCCTTACCCTGGCACGGCATGAGTGTCAAGGTGTGTCCACACTGCATGCGTTGCATACCGGACTCTCTCTAAGGAAGGCTCAAGTGTTGACAGTAAAAATTGTTAGCAATTGGGGGTGAGGTAATATACACGGTTGCATGTTAATCTTGAGAAATTAAAGGACTCGACCGTCACTGCTGAAGAGGGATTGCCCTGTAAAAATTAATAATGATACTCATTTCCATCCTTGGCCTTTTTTATGACTTAAACTGACGATCCTTCTACATGGGGTGAAAGGGAAGGTTTTGTTCATCTTGAAGTCTATAACACTTATAATAAAACCGTATTGATTTGCATAAATCTGGAGTAAAATTATCAGTCATGGCAATGGCCACTTCATCACTGTATTTGCAACATTTCTCAACAAAATGTGGCTGATCAGCAACTCCTTGAATGATGTGCTCTCAATGGAGTGATGACTGTTTCACATTTTGATTTTAACATTGATTCCATAGCTTTTTATTATGACAATAAAAACAAATATATAAATGAATAATAAATTAAACAAGTCAAAAATCATTTGCCATAATATTCACAAAAGACAAAATAACAGCAAAGATTCCTCGTGAACTTTTCAAGGCTTGAATGCTACCATGATGGAATGGAATTGTGATTTTGTGAATTTATGGTTATTGTGCACACAGAGCAACAAAATTCACTTGACAGTTACAACTAGTACAAGAGACTTAAAAAAAAAAAAAAAAAAAACGATAGACAGAGACAGAATGGAGAATCCTGACATGTCACCGAATTTCTTAAATGAAAACAAAAAAACATAAGAAAGGGGTAGAGAAAAAAGTAAAACAAGTGTTAAGCTTTGTATGGGATTGGAAAAATCTCTGCGACAGCCACATGAATAGGAGACAGAAACAACAACGACTCAAATACTTGCACTTGTGGGAGTAGAGGGGTTCTAGGGCAGGGGCACACATAACAGCCCAGACACATGAGGGGGCATCGCCTTAGCCCCTGGACAATCTGGGAAATTGGGTACAAGAGGGGTTGGGGGGAATCTGATGAACAAGCGTTGATAATAGGTTAATATATTGCATTGTGTGATCATTTGAGTGCGTGTGCTTCGGGCAGTATAATATTATAATATGATCACATGACTGTGGGAAATGTCACTTTTGGAAGCTTAATTTCCAACTAAATGGGTGGCCATGTGCAAACATCTTTAGTGAAGTACTCAGAAAAAAAATATTGGGCCCAATTTTCATTCCAGGTGCAACTCATGGGTGGTGTTTTCTTTTGCTTGGGATTTTGCTAGAAATTGCGCTGGTACAATGGGGCGTAATGGGGCATTTGCGCCATTGCGTAGGATGGAAAAAGTTGTATCTCGTCCACTCCTACAGGCATCTAAGGATGGGAATGGAAAATTGGTTCTTGTTGAGAACCGGGTTCCAGAGTTTCAATTCCTTGGCATTGTTTGTGCAAATATCTTAGGTGATGTGCTCAGACAACAGTAAAGGGCATTACTTTCGTTCTAGGTGCAAGTCTACTGCAATCAATTATTTCTACAAAGATTGCGAGGAATTGTCCCACGCTGGTGTCATTTATGAATGGAATACCATGAGACCCACCACATGGAGCTACAAATCTACCTGCCTGCTCCTGAATACACCAAAATTGATTTAGACCGTCTGCAAACCATTCCTGTAACTTTTCTGACACACCTCGTATATGAAGAAGTTCCAAACATATTGTTCTCATGTAATGCCAACAACGTTGAGGAGTCCAAATTGTGCTACATTTTCACAGCAATGGGCTAGTGAGTTCAATAATGGGCGACCCGTACACTTAAAACTTTTTGGGCGAAAAAAAAGTGATGCAATTGTCTGAATTCTCCACACATGCCTGAAATAAAGTAAAGTGCGAAAAGAAGATTGTTCAGTTGCCAGCTTCTGTCAGATTGTCACGATCTGTACAAATCTCCAGCCATCCTTTCCTGCCGACCGAACCACCTGCCAGCGTTATCAATTACTTCTTAGACACAGCTAGACACAGACATGTGGTCTTGACTCTATTTAACATTTGAAGCTGCTTTTTGCTCTTCAACAGATCAATGTTTTGCATTTGAACTCGGCTTCCAAAGCGTGGCACTAAAATCAGCACTTGATGGTTGCACAGTCATCATATTGCATTTACTTTAAGATAGTGGGCCAGGAATGATACATGCTCTGTACACTCTGGACTGGTTGTAGGGCGCAATTAAACAAACAACCTTTGACACAAGTTACGTGCAGACATCTGGTGATGATCTGGGCCAACTTCTTTTTTATTTTTTTCATCTTATTTTTTTTTAATTAATTAATTTATATTTTTGCTTAGTCTCTGTTATTTGCTGAAAAACTCATCTATCTGCTGTTTTGGTGTTCACAACAAAAATAGGAAAAAATTATGAAATAAAATAAAGACTAACTAAAATTAATTTGGGAAAATGTACTTTGTGTTCCTCTTTGGCAATTAATTTAATATATGAGATTTTGGGGAAGATTTCAAAAGTTTTTTACGGCATTTTAAGCATATTACGGCCGTTTCCTGGAAGAACTCATCTGAGAGTTGTTGTCCGCTTGTTTGACAAACAGAAACGACGTTATCCAGCATCAGCCAATAACAAAGAGCCAGCAAATGACGTCGCTCCTTGGAGATGAGTTTGTGTGTGGCATTGGCTCGAATGGCTCACCTGTAATAAATGGTACACTGTACACCTAGGTTTAGTACTTTTCAACAAGAACTCAACCCACAAATCAACTTTAGATGTTGGCAAATTGGCAAACAAGGCATCTTGGCATTAATATGAGTTCGGCGCATGCATGCATGCCTGCATCTAACTTTAGAACACGGAACTTATTGTGATTCAAAGTCTGTGGACTGTTAAAACCACAAACTTTGTTGCATTTTCACTGCACAATACTTGCCATAGTCTTTTTTTTAAATCTTGAACATGGGTAAAACTAACACTAAAACTAGTCTCAAACATTTTTTTTTAAAGATAAGATTCAAACCTGGCACATCTGGACTGTAATGTAAGTTAGACATACTAACCACTACTCCACGATGCTTTAGCTAAGTTTAATAAATCATAATTTACAAGCATTAAAATTGACCAATGCTCTTCTGTGAGGTTGTTGCTGAGCTTGCATCATCTCCTCTCACACCCAACTTGCACAGCCTTGTGTTGATTAAATGCCACATTTTGTAGTTGGGGTTTGATTTAGCTGTGAGGCAATGGTCAAATCAATAGTTAACATACTGCAGCAGTTTGACACGTGCGCACACACACCCACACGCACGCACACACACATGCAAAAGCATTCAGCACATGCATGCAAGGAATGGCAATACATAATTAAGGAAGAACTGAGTGACAACCCACTGTGCTCATATCCTGTCTTATATTCATGAGGGTAACTTCATTAGGCTCCAGAGGAGATTAGATATCGTCAAATGGTAATCTTAAAACAGATGTGAGTAGCTACTTGGCAGCCCTTTGCCGAAACATCATGCTTGCCGGCCGAAATGAGGGCAATAAATTGGTATTGATCAGGCCAGATTTGGAATTGCTTTAGTTGTAATGATGGTCCTTTCAAGGCGTACAGTAGAGCTGCAGCTTTGGGGGATAGTTCAGTAAAATTGGGTATTACTGTAAAATAGTAGTGTAGGATTTGTGGACTAGATAGAAAGCGAAAGCGTGGTGTGAATAGTGAGAGAGGAATGGCAAGCTAAAGAGAGGATTAGCCATGCGGCGAACTAGAGAGGTTGAATAGGTAATGAAGGAGAACTGCCAGTAATGCATGAGAATAGGATAGAAGGGCTTAACAGGCATCGTGCGGTGCATTGATTACCTCTTTCTTGCATTGGCGATTGTCCCCGTACCTTGACTTTTGTTGAGTTTCATGGTTGGTCGGTGCGAGGCTGAGTGAGGACGTGGAGAGGCGACTGGGCAGGAGCAATTATATGCTGAGGGTACTCTCATGCTGAGCAAAACAAAAACAGAACAGGAATGACTTGTTTAAGTCAGTTCTTGATGTTAACTTTCTTTCGAAGTGTCAAGTTGCTCTTGAGCATGGCATCAAACCCCCAAACTTTTCTGGGGCGCTATGCAAATCTCATTCTGAAAGCTCTGCCTTCTTCCATGTTGTGCAGTGGATCAAATAATGCATGTGTGGGAATGGGATCACATGTTGCATAATTAAGGAGTGAGTTCGCCAAAGGGATTATTATCGGTGTGGAATATATGTTTTCAACTATATTTTACTTCATTGGGATTAGTGGCTTATTTGCTGTAGTTATTTAAATAAATGATGTAAAGATTGTTTGTTTGTTTACTTTCCCTTAAATTGAATGCGAAGCTGACGTACAGTTCTCACAGGAAGCCATTTCACATGGTCTCGTATGAATGGCAACAGGTGGATAAACAATCTAGTCTAATTGAAGAACATTCAACTGTTCTGCCTGTCACTGTCATAGACGAACAAAGCTATATTGTATTTGTATGAAATAAATCGTAACTTTGAGGTAAATTAAGTAGAATTGGGTAATTTCCCATGGTACCCCGGAACATGCAAGCAACCTATCACATGGTAATGCCAATAGTGATGCAATATTCAAACAAATATGTTAATGCACACCCCTCACTGGAGACGTCCTTGATTGCGGGAAAGATTGTTTATTGTGATTTTGGAGAGGGTTCTGCTGTCATTAACCGAGAATTGATGTTGTGTGTGTGCAGAGCAATCATGCATTTGCAGTGAAGGTCAATTGGTACAATCGCAGACATCCTCTCACCACGAGTGGATTTGTCCTCTGTGTCTCCATACATGTGTTTTAAAAATAAGGTTTATACGCAACATACATATTGAGCAAGCCCGGAATTGTAAACAAAATGGTTTGAGTATCCCTAACTAGCATATGCCCAAGTTACCAGGCAGTATGAAAAGCCAAGGAGGAAAACACTGAGGCATAGAACTCTCCCAAAACCGAACAATCCATAAATGGTCAGTTTTTACCTTGAAACTTTTAATTTTTTTATTTCTTTACTGCAGCAAAAACATTGCTACAATTCACGGATATTTTATCAATCATTCTTGCTTGCCTCAATTCTTTCAGTCACAATCTCATCCCTCTCCCCCTATGTGTCTGTTGTTGTTCACGCGGTCCCAAATTGCCAGGTTTACTGAATGAGATTTAATCCTGTAGCTGTCAGGCGGATGACTGATAACGATCAATCTCCAGAACGTGGGGGAGCGTGACTGAAAGGAAACTGGTTCCTGTCCTCCACACCTATCTCATCTACTCCTACAAAGATGCTAAAAGACACCTTCATTGTTGATGCAGAAGATATTAACTTGAAGTCATTGTTGTCCAACAATGTCAATAATATGCTAATCATAAATCAGGCACAAAAGTTTCCCCAGCTGCAGTGTTAAAAAAAAAATCCATCAGTAACAAATCAATATCCTTTCATTTGCTGCATGTTTTTATGTCATTGTATTTGTCCTTAAACTGTTCCATTTTTCAACAGTTGCCATCAGGCTATAAATGCTGACAATTGTTGTGAGCCCTTCTATTACCCAACGTCCTTTGGCCAGTCGAACAGGAGTACAGACGATTATAACAATTTTTTTACCAGGATTTGAGGCTTTGCTCCCACCTCTGTACAGTTGCAAGGATTCAGATTTTGTTTTGGTAGTTGAACAACGTAAACTAAAATATTGTGTACACAGGTATGTTGCTCCATCTATATATATATATTAATGCTTTTTATTAACAGCACTCATTTTCTATTTGGTTATTGTTCTCTTTTTTTAACATGATGTAATAGTATAGAATTAAAGGGATTCTTGATTGGCCTGAATATTGTCAGTTATGTAATAAATAGGCCTGTACGTAAAAAATGCAAAAATTCACCCCCATGAAAAATTAAGTAGTGATTTTTTTTATGACTACATTCAGCCCATCTTAATGAAGCCCATTAATACTGGGCAGGTCCTGCTTTTTTCCCCACACAGCAGCCTGACTACGTCATTTGACGAAGGATAGCATTGTGATGTTGCATTGTAATGCTTCCTGGCTTGTTTAGTCTGTTGTCACCGAGCATCTGAAAATGGTGACAAAACGTCACCAAAATTAATGCGCACAACTCTACGCGTGACCACTTCAACCTATGAAAATATAAAAGCAGTCAGCACAATATTTGGGATTTTTTTTTACATTAAATTTGAGCCATTATGACCTCCACAAAATTGAAGTTATTGTACAGCATGTATTATATAAATACATTGTATCACAAGAGTAACGATATGCATTTGTGAATTTTGGTAGAGATTGGTCAATGTTTTCAGCAGAAATTTATGTATTTACTGATTTCTCCCAAACAAATGGATGACATTGAAAATGTACGCTAAGATCATTTTACTGTTCAAAAATTACATAAGGCGAGTTTTTCAGTGAAAAAAATGCTCATCCTTTCCTTTGATATAGTATTAATAGTCTTTTGGAAATGAAATTGGACAGGCATTGTTGCCCTATTGGAAAAGTGTAAGAAAGTTGTGAAAAGAGGCAAGTAGTCGAATCTATGATTAATGCAGCCCTTTGCCAAGGCCAAATCTGAACAAAATTGCAACTGGAAATAACACTTCCCAAGCCGTGATATATTAAATGTAGTTTAAAATATTTCTGATTCCCTTGAAGAACACATTGCTGTTTAAGTCTTTTTTTGGGGCACACATCTGCAGTTGGACTTGTCTCACCATGAACAGTTACGCACGATATATGAGCATACTTATTATATAGCTTAGTTCAGGTTTTAAAAGATGTCTCAGATCATCCAAATGTAACTAAAAATGAACATTTGAATTGAAACGGGTTTATTACATGGAAGCAATATAATTGGCTTTTAAATCCATGGCAATGTACACACCCGCTCTCAGTCGAGCTACAAAAGGTCTGTCTTGCAAACTAGCTATTGATTGGTCATTAGTTACAAAAACTAATGTGTATCTGAGGTTGCCAGTCGAATCTTTAATGTATTTATCAACCATGGATTATCTGTTCATTAAAGTGACAAAGGGTTTGGAAAGAACCCCAGAGGAAGAGAATTGACTGTTATCTTTCCCGTCTGTTAACGTGTAAATAGCCTTTTTGTTGCCCAGGAATTCTATGATTGTAACTTGTAATCGGGGATGGTAATTAGAAAAAGGGGTCACCATGTATGCCTCATTAATGGGAGAGTCCCAATCGTTTTCCCCTCAATATATCTGCAGGGAGAGACAGAGAGAAAGAGCGGGCATTTGTTCTTATTAAAATGATTTCAGAGCAGCAATTAAGCACACTGGTGACACTAAAGCCATTCCTAACCAATCAAATGGCCACTATTCTGGGGCGCTCCACAAAAGGCTTGTTATTAAGTTGGCCAGGAAATAATTACTGAGGGTTTTAGGTAATTATGGTCACAGCTTCCAGAATCATTAAAGGCTCAATTTGTCTAATTTTCAACTATTTACATTTAAGGTAAATCCACTTTTAAGTCAGAGTCAAGTTTACGTTCTAGATTGAGTGCTCTCGGCACTATAAATCTGTTGAATGCAACAAGACATTACTACAAATTATTATTAATCCATTTTGTATATTGATAATCCTCCTTAGGGTCACAGGTGATCTGGAGACGATCCCAGCTGACTTTTGGTGAGAGGCGGGTACACCCTGGACTGGTCGTAAGGCAATCGCATGGAACAAGCCCTGTATGTCCAAATATGGTTATTTTAATGTTTTTTCACAATTCGATACTTTTGGCGTAGCCTCAAGTCGACAGCTGTTTTTATGCATTGTTATCGCATTCACAAAGGAACAGAGTGTTGAATTTAGGTAAATTTATAGAATGTAACGACCTAAGATCAAAACATTTTGAATCGCTCACAGTACGGTGCCTCATAGAAGCCAAACTTTGCAAGTCAACCACAACCTTCTTCAGCAGAGGTGCAAGCAAGAGACTCCATTGACCCTATCATGCATGTTTATGGAATGTGAGGGAAAAATGCAAGCATGGTAAAAAGATGTAAGTTTTACACGGGGAGGCCGGTTACCAGAACCGAATCCCCGACCTCAGAATGAGGTCACTGCGCGAACTACTTGGCTACCACATAACCTTCATAGACACTATTCAAGAATCCAAATCAATGCATGCTACAAGCATTTTTAACCAGGTAAAGTCCAAGTCGTGAAGGGTATAGTAGAGGTACTACTGCAGAATAATGCCTGTTTTCAGCACGTCAACTCATTATGCAGCATTTTCAAAACGAGAACTAATTAAAATGCTCCCACTCACAAAAGAAGAGACATGATTGATGATTTCTACGAAGCACTTAATTTATGGAAAGTAGCGTTGGGGAAACAGAGCAGGTTGGCAGACTGTCACTTAGACTGGGTGGCAGACTAGGAGCCTTCCTTATATTGGATAATCATCTTTGTCAGTGAGTTCTTGTGTTCGTCATCATTAACATTCACATTCTGTATCTTCCCGGAATCACTATCTGGAACAATATTACAAAAATATCATGCGTAACGAGTCATATTACGCCTCAACGTAATATTAACGGCAATGTGTTAGCCCCAACATTGATGAAAACCACAACCCAATTTTGAGAAGTCAGAGACAAATCAAAGCTCAGTGGATGAAAATGGTTGACTTGCAGGTTCAGTTCTCACTCTCTGTGCACCAGTCCAGGTTGTTTTAAAAGCAAACTCTAAAGTGCACTGGGAGCCAAGATTGGGGTTATGTGCTCCGTCTTCCGATTTCCAGTTAAAAGGCGAGCCGCAGCATTTTGGACCAGATGGAGGCGCTTGAGGGATGGCTGGCTGACTCCAAATGGGAGTGATTTCAATTTGCTTCAAGACTGTTTATTGGTGGCAGCTAAATGTTATCTTTGTTGACACTTAAATATTTGTAAACAATTCAATCCACTCCCAGCCTGTGTTGTGTGCCTCCAAGATGCTCAAGCACGAATTAGGAAGCTTGTGCCATGAGCCTCTGTCCCTTTTTTTTTTGTTTTTTGGGGGCGAACTGATGAAAAGTAAGGATGGAAGTTCTTTAAAATGATGATGCCTGCTGGTGACAGAGGATGATTATTTTTTTCCAATAAGGACGGGGGAACAATGACGGAGGAGTACCCAGCTCGCCGACGGAGGACGGACTGGTAAAATAGATTAAAGTGCCCTTCTATATTAGGTACACACTTTGATTAAAATTTGCTGTTGACCAGTGTTATCTTCCATACTATTACAAAGTAAGTTTAACAATTTATGTTATCAAGATAAAAAAATGAGGCTTAATAGCACACAATAACACATATTTTTCTTACTTGTCACAAAACTAAGGCATAAGCTCTGCTATTACATTATTTCCTCTTGCAAAATCTCCCCAGTTGAATCTTTTACATCCAGCACATGCTTTTCAGTGCACCTGTCATCTATGCGTTCAGGTGGCCAAATACTCTCATGGCTGCAGTGTCTGAAATTGATGTAATGTGTCAAATTCTAGCCCCTCCCGTCCACCCATCACACCCACTCTGTATTCAATTTCCCCTTCTCTCATCCCCTTCATTCTTTTTCGAGAAGGTGAGCAATTTCAAAACTGTGCAAAATGATTTGATTCTGCAGGGGCAGTTATTAAATTTGTTTGCAAATCTCAGCCCATTTCCCCACCCACCAGCCCTCCCTCCATCACACCCCCTTCCATTCCAGCCCTTCTTGCTTTTTGTCCTCTGCTACAGTCTGAAATATTATCAACATTCAAGCTGGCAAATAGAGAGACAAAAAGAGAGGGAGTGTATAAGCCCAAGCAGAGAAAGAGGGGCAATAATAGATTATTTCTTTGAAAAATAGCCCACTGAAATATTCTAAGACACAGGGACCTCTTCAATAATCCGTTTTATTAAAGCATTTTTTTTCTGGGTCCTTCATCTTACATTGAGCGACAGCGGATGGGAGCCAGAGAGCAGAGGCAAGAGGTGACTTGTGGTGATAACACCAAGATGGCTGGTTGAGTCCAGCGCATCACTTACATCGAATAGGTTCTGTGCAAAATTAATATTTATCCCGCCTATGGAGTCAAAACCAGGGAAGGGTGGGTTTATAGAAAGCACATGAACAGTCTGTCATACGCCACACACACACTACATTTGGACTAAATACTGAACGTGGAACCAATGCCCTAAACTTCAAGGTGCATTATTTTGACCACTGATGTTTTTCTGTGCTGGCTTGGATAATTTTTCAACTGAAAAAAAAAAATCAATTTTACTGTTAACAGACTTTGCATGAATTGATAATCATGAAACATGTAAAATATTTGCACAAGAGGGGTTGTGAGAATGGAGCGTGGGAGCAACTATGATCCTACAAAGCCTTTGACGCCCTTGAAATACAACAAAAGACGCCATGAGAACAGAAGGTGTACCAGGAATATTTAATTATTACATAAAGTTTTAAGGTAACACATTCTCATTCTGTTCTACTGGCTTACGTAACGTCTGTGAAAGCGTTATATAAATAAAGATGGATTGTATTTCCATATGACTGACAATACTAATTCTCCCAAAGATTTTTATTTTTTTATTTTCTTTTTGTCCTCCAATGAACAAGTTTCAGTGGAAGGAGGACACGGAACACAACTTTTGGAGCGAAATATAATTACCTTTAAATCAAAGTTCATAAGTCATAGTGTGATTTTTATTTATTTTAAGAAAACAGACAAGATGTGTTTATTCGTCAATCAGCCCTAAGTCATCAGTGACCACCTGCTCACCACAACAAATTCTGAAAAAAAATAGATAAATAAATAAATGAAGGCACTAGTACAAAGATGAGCATAGCTCATCCTAACAGGACGGATTGGATTTTTTTTTATTAAAAATACGTAATTGACTTGCAATACCAGGCTTCCCTATTATTTTTAACGCATTTATCACAGAGTTCACATTTCAGCGCCCCTCAGACTAATATCTTTTTTTTGTAATTAGGAGCAAAAAAACAAACAAAAAACTCGCTCTTCTTGTTTGCCAATCCTGCCCCCATTCCTCCTAGTTAAAACAATGCATTTTCTTCTTGCTTTAATCATTTTTGATAAAATGGTTGCTAGTTTCTAGAAATGAGTAATTAACTGGAGCTCATTTGTCATCTCTTACGTGTAAAGTTTAAAAAGAAAATCCTCATACTTCTTTCCTTCACATCCAGTACTGTTTCCTCAGCCACTGTAACATTAGCTACCTGTCGATAAGCGAAGCACCAACCAAACAAGGTACACCTGTCGAGGTTTCAGTGCTTCACACAGAGATGCATAACATCCGATGAGCCCAATGCAAAGTTGTGAAATAATATACAATAAACAATTTCTCAAACATATTTAACAACATACATATTTGATAAAAACAAATAGTCGCAATTCATTTGGAAGATTTATGAAAAAGAAAACATATTTTCAAGGTACTGCGCGTAAAAATCTGTTGCTATACTTCAACTCCATCAGAACAGCATAAAGCAATATTCTGTTCCTGGTATTTCGTTTGTAAACAAATAAAAGTCCAAATGAAACCTCATCCACGGGTAAGTCAGGCACTAGTCCTGCTGTCAGACCAACCCGGATAAAAATGAAATTGACAAATATGGGGGAGGAGGGGGAGGTGAGATATATCAAAGCGCTGTGCTAAACCACTTTTCTCGCCTCAAATCAAAAGTGGAACGGTTTTCCTATCTTGCCGTTAGACGTAAGATATGAGCCGGCTTTGCACTTTGACAGGTTAATGCACCCGGCAATGAACACGCGCACACAAACAGAGAGGTACACTTGAATAACAGGTGAGTAAAAATCCAAACAAATACACACCATCAGCACCACTAAACATTAAACACTCATACAAAGGAAGAAAACATATAAAGGAAGGGTCTCTAAGAGCTAAAAAGGTTAAGTTAGAACCTGTATGTAGTCTGTCAAACATTGTTGTACCAACAATTGGATGGAGAGAGAGCTTTGACGGGGTTGGCTTCACAAAGCAGCTTGAGCACTGCACAGTATGCGAACCTCACGGCGCCAAGTACAGTTTTATGCTGTGACACCCCCTACAAATTTGAGCCCCCCCCCCTGAGTTTTAAAATGATCTAGCTGACAGATGAAGTGACAGATGGACAAAGAGAAAAGCCAATGCTTGGCAGAGATAATATAACAATTGTTCCCATCATCTCATGTCATTGAATATTCCCAAAATTAGCACGGCCAGCAGTGGCGGGTGGCATGTCACGGAAATATATTGGACGGGCGTGGGGATCACAAATGAAGAGAATTCAATTTCGTGACAACACATTTCTTGAAACAATGGTAAAATGAAAACTTTTGTATAATTGTGGCAGTAGAAAAAAAGACCAGGGTCAATATACCAAACACCAACCTTAGAGAGTCACAAATGGGTCAAAGGTCAAAAGTCCATCAGGTCACATCTATAAATACTAATATAATTCAAATGAATTTAAATGGTCGAACATCCACAGTCAGGGTTTCTCGAAAAATGAAAACAATGGGTGAAATTAAAAATTCACATTCCAAGATTGCTGATCCGTTTATTTCCCTGCCAATCAAAAATGGGTCCCAGATTTTTTTGGAACCTGTCGCAGGCCTCAAATTCAAAATGAGTAAATATTTGCAATCCGACAATAACGCTCATCATTTTGAATGTTAAATAGCTTGTCTTGGTGTCGCATTCAACTGACTATAGGTTGAAAAGATGATGCAAATCACTATATTCTCTTTTTTTCCCATGTTTTACCAACACAGTGTAACAACTGTATCGGAATTAAGGTTTGTTTTAGGCTGATAACAGTGTTTTACTTCAAGGTATTGTGTACTTCTACTACTATGGGAAACTAAAAGGCATGTATGCCTGACAGTCAGTTTTTCATATTATTTTTTTTAATTTATCTGTCAATGGTTTAGTAAAAACGTCCTAGAAATATCGATACTTGGTCTCTATCTACTCAAGCGTAGAGGGCTCGAACTTCGTTGGAAAAAGCGTTATCGAACATCCCTATTTCTCACCAGCATTTTTCTTGCTTAGTAATGTTGTAGTCAGATGCTATGCTGCAGATATTCTAGTTTAAAAGTACATTTTAAATTTCGAAACAAGCAGCCAAACTTGAGCGCGGAGATAAAAAGAGGGCTAAGTTGAGATGTGAACATTAGAATGAAAGTAGACACCGTGGAACGAGGCTTAGGCAGTGCGGCCAGGTGTGGCTTAAAGGGAAAATTAGTAGTAAACATTTAGTCAACCAGAGATGAGAGACTGCGGTTCTTTTGAACAGTAGATTGTCTTCCCCTTCCCTTCGTTTTAGAAATGAGCTGAGGTACCCTCCGCCTTCTATATCTGCCAAATTGAATCGATAAGTAATTAACACTTTGGCTCTATTCTGGCAAGTTTTCCTTCCCCCTTTCTTTGCTGCTGTGAGTCTTTGTGTTGCCTTGTAAACAGCAATAGGTGTCGACGTAACTCGGATGCTCAACAACTCAAATACACAACAGGACTGACAGAAGCGTGTGAGACTAGATGAGGCTTGGCCCCGATCCACACGCTCACACATTATTTGTGATGTCCTTATGGGGTTTGTGAGCTTGGTCAGCTGGCCTATCAAGCCCCCCATTCTTGGAAAAAAACTTCAAGATTCGTTTGAACGCTTGCATTAGTCACTCCCATCCCTCCAGTGTTCCCTTTGACACACACACACACACACACGCATTCCTGGCAGTCAGTGTGACATTTGCTACCTGTTGATGTAAGTGGTGTCTTTCAAAGGACAAAAGCATGTCTGGAATGCTGATAAATTACATGGATAAATAGAGAAGGTCAAGTACAGGAGTATGTAAAGAGGAGAAGAAAAGTGGTAGAAAGAAAGGCAACGGAACGCAGATAGAATGAGACAGACGGCAAAATAATAAACACAGGAGGGGAGACAGCTCGCCTAGGGCTTTGTCGAGGATTGATGTGTATGTGAGACGATTCGGCGCGGAGCCCCATCATCAATCCTTTTGGCTAATCAGAGTATGGCTGAATTATTGATAATGAACCTCATCAATAATTGCACGGAGCTTTTTGGGCAACGGACCGTTGCGAGGGAGGAAATGGAAGCTCGTGCTTCTCACAATTACGAGCATCTCACACTTGTTTATGAACTCAAGAGAGCAAAATAATAACGATAATGAGGTAGTAATGAAATTTGCATGGGTATACGAAAACATGATATAAACAAGAACAGATATTTTAGAAAATATATTTATGACATTACCTCACAACTCATTACGAGGTTAAAGAGCACTTGAGTCCGAGCAAGTAGTTCCTGCTCAAAAATTGCTCGTGTCTGATTAGAAATTAATGCTCTAAAAGATAAATAAAAATGTAAAAAAATATCTCGACAATAATATGCGCTATGCACCCCACTAGGCTAAACAAGTCCAAACATGACATTCTGATTAATATTGCATTTGCGGAATATAAATTAATCAGCAAAATCCGACCGTTTTTATCCATCTCAGGAGGCGGCCATTTGTCACTTGCTGTCAACTGAAAATGACATCACCGTGCCTAAGGGCTCAGGTAACAAGCAATCACGGCTCACCTGTTTTCTGGGTTATATGATGAGACACTGCGGGCGACACGCGGACCACTCCTTTCATAACATGGGTTTAGTTTACAAGCTCCTCAAATGAGGTCAGGCGACAGTTTATGTACAACGAGAAACATTCAGCATATACTGTAGTTTGTGAAAGTATGTCGCGTGGGTCTAAAATACAAAATGTTTGGTACACATGCTAACACTGAAAAGTGGAATATAGATACAAGGTTGTGTCAGAAGTCCTGAACTATTCCCAATGGAGTGAAATTAAATGGAAGTGTCAGTGAATTTTTCAACATTCCATAATGAGAATTATATTTTCACATTATGAGAAAACGTGCCACTTTTCTGAGTCCTCTTCCTTCAAGTTATGCACACACTCTGCTTTCCCTCATTTTGTATTAATCTCCCCACTTCTCTTCCTGGTTCTCCAATTGTTTGACTCTCCATCTTAAGCGCTCCCTGTTAGAAAAAGGGCCAGCCCCGGAGGGTGGAATCTAACAAGGACTCATGAATTCAACCACATTTCTTCAGCCTTGGGCTTCCTTTTACTGACATTCTATTTGTGCAAGGGGCCATCTTAAAAGTAGCCTTCGTTCTGTGTAAAATACCACCATACTGAATCATATCGTCCGTGTGCCCTCTGTACGTGAAAGGTGCACTTGATATACTTTCAGATCTCAAGGACTCCTACTTTTTACCCAAAACACAAAACTTTACAAACCTAAAAGAGAAAAATATTTGGCAATACAGACGTGGGACATGAAAAAACATCTACTAGCTTTTCAATGATCTCAAGGAGCACAACAGCGAGCAAACACGTTATTATTCAATTCCACTTCCCATTCCTGGCAGATGCTTTTTAACCATTGTCAGTCAGATTTAAAAAAAAAAAAAAAAAAAAAAAAAAGGATACACTGAGATTTGCTTGAATAATTATAATAAAACATAAAACTTATCCGATGCCTTGTGAAGTCAGTCAATTACTATTTTCACAGACATACTTGGGAAGAGCGGACTAAATAATTTTGGATTCTTTTCTTTTTTTTTCTTCACAGATGACAGGGGAGAAAAATGGAGAGGACAGGAAACATGCATGTCATCTGTTTTGAGTCATTCATAGCAACAAAAATTTTTGACTTGTCTGAGCGGGAAATCCAATACATTACACTGCTTGTCAGGAGAAAAAAAGCCCTTTGTAAGGTCAAATATGCACCTGAGAAAGGCCAACGTAACTGGCAGTCCAATCAGCGAGTGGATTTGGAAATACTGTACAGTTTACCCCCAGAAACACCATTGGCACAATATTCAGGGACCAATTCATGTAGAAAAACTAAGGCTAAAAGCCAAATCGGATTCTTAAAGGGTTTGTGGCATGCTTCTTTGTTAAATGCCAACCGAGGTCAACTATGACAAGTGTGAATGCTGTCATCTGTTGGAATGGTAAATGAAAGAAAGAAAGAAAGAATAATCTGGAGATTACGCATTTTTGACCTAAACGGATTTAGCAGGGTACACATTAACTGGACTACAACAAAACCCCTTTATTTTGTACTTTAGTATTTTGTTTCTTTCCATTAAATACCCCTTTAAGTTACTCCTGCCTCGCTTCCCTCATCCACCTCAATCCTCCACTACGACACAACTTGACATTTTTGCCAGTAGGTGACAATAATAGCCCCTAGATCACTGTGTGTTTTCGACGACTCCTCCTACTCAGGGTCTCGGAGAATATTTGGGGTGGAGGTCACAGAACGCTCATGATCAACTATAATTAATACTTTACGTATTGTAAATGTTTCTATACTGATACATACATCTCTGACAAACCATTCACACCAATAGTTCTCAAAAGGAGCAGTCCAGCCCAGTATAAATTAACTCTTGTCACAGTGGGGAAAAAAGTTGGCACATGATTGGCAGCCTTTTTATTATTTAATTTTCCTGTTTGAGTTTTTGACTCCGACTTCATGACCTCTTACCAAATCCTCCATATCCTGTTCGTCTCCTTGCTTCTTGTGTGCGCGTGTAGGTGTGTGTGTGTGTGTGAGACACGTTGAAAATAATCCAAATTAATCAACGTCATTACCGAGTTGTAAATCTGCAGAGTTGCTAATTCCAGTGGCTTTATCGCCCTCTGCACGTTTCCAAGGCTCCCAAACTTTTGACAAAGATTTATTAACGACAGAAAGCATGGTGTACCCTCTCTAACTAGGGACTATTTGAAGTTTTACTTAACATGTCTGTCTCATAGCCTAGAACAATGTACTAACAGCATGGTCATGGTGCATAATTATTGAAAAGAATAGACTTTTATTGTGTGTATTGCTGCAACTCATGACAAATGACACCAATCTCAATGTGCCTTCTGGAAGTGTTCGTTGGTTCAGGAAATATACTAAAATAAGCAAAAAGAGATTATTTTTCTTTTGCAACAACAATTCAGTAAATGTTATATTGCTGGAAAGCGTATTACCCATTTAACTGGATATTGATGGGCCATTCACCACCAAATGGTCACACGCTACTGTGAGATGTCAACCACTGCTCAACCAGGAGTGGTCGCAAGTCAGTCAAGATGGTAGTGCTGGTACCTCAAGCAAGACCGATAAGCCCAAGCAGATCCCATAAGTGCTTAGCTGAAGTGAGTTCTGTTGACAGGCCACGGCATTCTTTCTACTCCCAAATTCAGGAGGTACTCTCAGATTAATTATCTTTGGAGATGAGCAGAGGAATGTTGTTTGGTCCCAAACTGTGGCTATATCCGAATTTCTTCAACACAAACAACAACCCGAGGTGGGTATTTTACAAAAGGTTTCCGGGCCGTCATTTGTCAGTCGTCAGTGGCCTGGATACCCGTCAATCAGTCATTTTTTTTTCAAGCTGGACGAACCTGTAATCGTCAGCAGCTGTAATGGACTTTGTGACTCTCGTTTCAGTGCATTTCTCCTGGTCGGAGAAAGAAAAGTCCGACTTCCCACCCTCCTCCAATGCAGCCTAAGTTTTAACGCTAGACCACTCCGGACTAATCTTCAAACATTCAAACTTTTTCAGACAATCAACCTTATTTGACTCAGGGGTACTGCAGAATCGGATAGAATTGAATGAATTTGTTTCCTCATACGTTGAAGAATTATTGGCCCTTTGTTGTTGTAAGACGTCACTAGAAGAAGTCTGAGGTTAAATGCTTCTTTTTCATGAGCATACCGACTGGTGTGTTCTACTTCTCTTTTTATATGTGTGGTTTTTTTTCCCCTTTGCTCCTGATCAATGGCCCCTGCCTATGGTTCCACTACCTGCGGATTAATCCGCTCTTTGTCTGCTGAGTGTTTAAAAGATCAATGGTTGTCTCAATCCTTTACACGACATCAATCTTAAAAGAGTCAGCTATTGCAATAAAGGTCACTTTTCGGTTTGACGTCGCATACAGTATGTGGTCTTTGTTATGCGTTTTCCTCGAGTCTTTGTTCAATGCCTTACTTTCACATATGGCAAAGAAGCCAATGTCAGTCGTGGCAAAAGAAATGATCAAACAAATGACAGCAGATGGAGGATGTCTAAGGGTCCTTTTACGCAACACTCAACGTATTGCACTGTGCTGCCGCCCAACCCATTAATTTTGTATATGCTGCCGTCAAACTGCCAAAGTTGGTGGCGTATAATGTAGGCACATGTCTCCGCTGACAACCAGTTATCATCGTTAATCATTAAAAAATAAACAACCAAATAACTGCAACTAAGTTTTTAAAAAAAATCTGAAATAAAAACAATGCTTTTTTTAAAAAAAATCCCAAACTATAAGTGAAACTATATTTTATGTTTATGAAACAAAATCAAACCAGCTACAATTACAGTATTCCCTCACTTTTTTTTGCATGTGCTACGTTCCTCCACATCTTCCATTCAGATAAAGAAAAGGAAAAATGGTAGCAATGGGAACCACTACAACAAGGATTCACTTCCACAGCCAGGATTTACTGCGCCAAAAGGCACATTAACACACCGGAAAAAAAAAAAAAAAATCCACGGGAACAAAATATTGAAAAAAAATAATTGAAAATTAAAAAATAAAAAATCTCTCTCTCTCTCTCGTTTACAGTAAATTGACTGCCTGCCTCCAGAAACTTAAAAAAGATTTCCGGTCACTAAATGTCCAAAAACTACAACGAGTCAATTTACCATATTATGGGTGTTGTTTTGCAGTAACAAGTAACGGACATAGCTAGGGAAAATATATCGGCATACACAATGACTTAAACTACAGGTACGTGACAAAAGTATTTATACTCTATTACTGGACTGTAGATACAGTAACATATGTTTGGAATACTACGTCACTGGGACAATTCCATTCGCAGTTTGCCTTTATACTTATGTGTTACACATGTTTTGTTTTGAAAATTTGTTGCGGTTTCACTGCAAGTCGGAGAGTGTCGTTACGTTTCTGGTCAATACCGGTCGCCGTTTTTACAATGCTGAACAAAACAGCATCAAAAGCAATGGATATTGTTCATGCTAGAACAAAGGGACCTTGATGACTAGCTGATGTATTTAATTGTACTGCGAAATTGTGCGGGAAGGTTTAGGTGATATGTGTGTGGTAGGCTCCTTTACACACACCTAACACCCACGCTGGTGCCAAGGTAGTTTGCTTCGCAGCAGCAGCAAAGAGTTGCATGGTGTGGATCCTCTCCTCCGTAGTGCCAAATAAATTAAAATGACCTTTTAACTCATTTGCTACAATTGACGGATCTAGACGTACTTTCATTTTACCTGGGCTGGCAGTGAATGAGTTAAGAACCATGGCAGGGAAAGCTGAGTACAGCATGTGACTGACATACCAGACCAATCACGAAAGAGAATGCGCGGTGCATTCTACGCGCAGCAACAAGGTCTGAAGTACGTGCGGAAAGTTGTAGACGTGTCAATCAATCACGAGATGCAACGTTTTGGGGATTTTTTTTGATCCCGAGCATCTCCCAACCTCATTCCAAACATTTAATAATCAAAATCTTAGTGGATTGGACTTTCTGAATGTGTTTTAAGTCAATGTATGACTTTGAAAGAGTAGTTTAGTTTTCCTTTAAATGTGCATCTTTTGAAACAACTTTTCAACAACATCGTATAAGCTATTGGTGTATGAGGAAAAAAAAAGAATGGATGTGTACAAAACTGTGTGCGTGTGCGTGTGTGTAGTGTGACTAACAGGAGACAAAGATGATGGGAAAAAAGGTGGACGTAACAGTGGGAGAAATATAGAGCAATGCACAGGGCCAGAGGGAGTGTGTAACCGGGAAACCCAATCTGTGACTTGATTGTGCTCCTAAGCACAGAGGCTAAATCAATTTGACTGCTGCTGCCTGTGCACTGAATGGAAGGCGAGCCTGATGGAGTGAGAGGAGGAAGAAGGTAGTGAAGAAATGGTTGACTAGATAAGGATGGAACAGGGGATCACTGAGAAGAGCGAAAAGACATGAAGGGAGTGAAAAGATAGAGATGACAAGCTTGGGGAGGGGTCACCCACCAAAGAGAAAGCTGAGCTGAGAGTATCAGAAATGAACTCAGCTTGGAGAAATATTGTTGCACATTTAAATAGACACCTGAGGTGCACAGGTGGAACATCCAGACTGCTAAGCAGTGTTGTTTTCGATGATGACAACGATGAAATGGTTTCATTGATCCCTCTATTTTTCGTGAGGATAGCGTGACAGTGATGAGTAAAACATGTCTCTTTGATGACTAAATCATGACGAGACTGGACGAAAATGTTAGTGAGTGTTCTGCCAGATGTTTGAAAGGCACGCTCAACACAACGATTGCTGAAAAGGGAGCTGAAATGTCCATTAACTGCAACTGAGACGCCAGTCAGTCTTTCTGTCTTGTGCCCATCCACTACCTGGCTCTTTTTCTTTCATTCAAAAATGTTGGAATGTTTAAAAATGAAAAAAAAAAAAATAGATAAATAGAATTATTGTAAGTTGTGCGCATTGGACACCTGGTTAAAGTATTGAAACTTTTACTGAATGGACAAAAAAAGTTGTTTTCTTCTGTGAATCATAAAAAGTAATATTTTAATCTATATTGTTAAATCCAACGAAGCTTGAATCCAAAGATAATTTTGTGTGCTTTAGCTCTTTATCCAATAATAACAAAACCAAGCAGAATGATGTCACTGTGTCACTATTATTTATTGTATTTTGACAATATTCTGGTATTTGTGATATTACTGACTGCTTACCTGTTTTGCCTTGAATGACTGTAATTACAAAAAAGATCAACAAATAAGAAAGCAATCAAGATGCTTTGAATAATAGTCTCGTGCAGCAGGATTGGCGTTCCGAGTTCCGTTTGTTGACACTTTCACCCTGCTGTAAGGTAAACATTGTCCTGTGGAAGAAAACGGTATGAAGAGGAAACCTATAAGAAGTCCTTGGCTCATGAAGGTAATAGTTAATGCTTACAAAAAGAAAAACAACCTTTATAAACAGCTTCTCAAAAACGAAAGAAGCGTAACAAAGATATAGATTTTACTGAAATAAATAAACCGGCATTATAAGCGCAAGCAAGCAGCTATACCACAAGAAACAACGATATAAAAACAACATAAGAAGGAAATTGGGAGATCTTAAAATGTTTAATAACGCAAGGAATCTCTAAATCATCACACCCGTATTATTTCCCTGATGACAAGGTGACAAGGTAAATCCTACTCAATTAGCTCCAACCGTATGGAATTCAAGGTGTTGCTGGACAGCGGTTAAAAACTTATCTAAAGGATTGGGTAAAATTGGGCCCGTATTTATAGAAGTGATAATTACAATGGGCGCATAATGACTGTGAAGAATGAACTACTGGCAAGTATAGTGGAAATGCGGATGGACAATTTATCCTTTAATACAAACAAACCAAAATCAAAACAATGTCATTTTGTTATTGAATAATGGATTCAGGGTCACCAATTTCAGGTCAAAAGTGTGAAGTAAAATGTCGGACAATGCAGTTGAACATATTTATTTAATTTTTCTGAAATTATCTTAATATTGACACATTTGCTGTTATGTTTGGAGTTCTTATAAAATTGAAAACATGAATGCACATCTTGTCATGCAGGGTAAATTGTTGCCCCACATGCAATTAAAAAAAAAAAAAAATCTGGATAAATATAATACGATTTTCCTGCCCGTACCTAACATTTGAATGGTACATTGTCCACTTTTCCATGTAAAAGAACTGCCCCCCCCCGAAACACACGCACACACACACACATTTTTTGCACAGGCTCCAGAATCTTAACCTACCTAGCTCAGTGTCTTATAAAGTGGGAGCACATCTCCTGGGAGGTGGGTGCAAACCTCTTAGCAGGAGGGTTGCCGCAAGGCTTTAATGGTGACATGAATGAAACTTCAGGAAAGTTCCAAAGTTGAGACAAAAATGAGGTGTAGGATCAGCTCATAGATTGCGAGCAAAGCGTTTGTAAATGAGCAGTTTTAAACTAGTGGCACTTTCTTCAAATGGGGGGACTTCGCACAGTTCTTTGAACTGACGGGACTCAGTCTATTTCTGAAAAAAGAAGACTGCACAACTGGCAAATGTTCAAAGGTTTTCTCCACCAAAAATTGATGAGCCCACAAAAAAACTTTGGCTGTCAACAATTATTAAATTTAGATTCTGGTTATGGGCCATATCTAATCAAAACATATTTATAATGTCCAGAATTGTCTTATTGCTGATTTCATTTGCCTTTCAAACGATATTGTATTATAAATTATGAACTTCCCAGACTCCCAGGTAAATTTACACTTTGGAAGCCTCTGATTATTTTAAACTGGACCTTTTGTGGTCTCTGGGTGAGTTGTATTAAGAGGCACATACTGTGAGACAAAAACATACATTAAAGTCTGATTTCAGAAGATGTGTGTTGAGGGAGGCAGAAGAAAGGATATTTTGAACGAGGAAGAGAAATTCTGAATGTAGTTTGTCAACTAGGGAATGCAGGAAAAGGAAATCCTCTCTGAAAACATCAAATGAGAAGCTGGAAAGTTCCTGCTGAATAGGACAGCACAACTTCACTCTACTTTGTATTTCTTTGCACCACGACTTTCAGTTTTCATCTCACATATCTTCTCACTCCTTTATGCTTTGCTTCTTTTATCGTACGAATGGTTGGGTTTTCTTATAGCCTGCCTTTACTTTACATCTTCTACCTGCTTCCCAAGAAAACTGAATTTAAGTATAAAATAAGGAACATTATAATATATAAGAGTTCTCTCTCTCTCTCTCTCTCTCTCTTTCTCTCTCTCTCTCTCTCTCTCTCTCTCTCGCTCTATATATATATATATATATATATATTCAGTAAAGCGTTGAGACTTCTTTATCCACCACAAACAGCCCATCCATCCATCTTAATCAGGGTCACGGATGAGCTGGAGCCTATTCCAGCAAACCTCGGGTGAGAGGCTATTTACATCCTCGACTGGTCACCAGCCAATGGACAAACAACCATTCACATTCACAGTCACACATATGAAAGATGAGTTTTCCATGAACCTCACCTGCATGTTTTTGGAATGCGTTAGGACGCCAAAGCATCTGTAAAAAAGCCATACAAGCAAGGAAAAGCTGGAGCAACATTTCAACAGCGAACGGCAGAATTAATAGGCAGACATGCTGAGCACTCCTTCAACATTCTACTCCCCCCAACAAAATCAAAACAGGGACGTAGCCAGAATTTTTTTCATTAGGTTGGCCGGAGAGACACTACACCTCACTGAGGGGTACCAAGGGGTGGCTATGTGCATTTTATATCATAGCATCCACAGTCAGGGTTGAAATAAAATTCACCTCTATCTAGAACAATGCTCATCAAGTAAAAAGCAACATTTTGCTGAGTTTAATTTACAAAACAATAGAGCTAGACGATTAATCAAAATGCAATCATGAATTTGATTTTGGCTATCCTCGAGCTTTAAAATTTTATAATTGAAAAAAAAAAAACGATTATTGTGCAGAACGGCGCGGTGTGTTTACAAGTTTCCGATGTTGCAAAATTACCCTGAATGCACAATGCTGCAAGCATTTCCACATGGCATGGCACGAAATACAATCCCTGAAGTCCCAGGTTAGCCTAGTTAAGTCCCAAGATTTATAAATAAAGTATAACACAAGATAAAATAAGGGTAATGCTGATTCAAGGTGTGTGCATAGATACAAGGCATCAAAGGTGTGGATGTAGCAGAAGGAAAACACAAGAGGCTTGAATTTCACATGATATTTACAAGGTCATTTTATGTTTGACAAAAAGAATAGAGTGTTCAACGATAAAATGTTCAACGAGCAGGAATGAATTGGCATGACGCGATGATGATAGTTTTGAGTAGTTGAGTTTTAGTTATTACAATTTTTAACTCAATGAATAATTGTTGTAAAAATCATGTGTGTGTATGCCGTAAAAATAATCATGATTATGATTTTTTTTTCCATATTGGACCAGCCTGACGAGATAACGCCATTTTCTTTGCAGTTGTTTTGCTTTTCTGTATAACTTCATAGTCTACTTAAGACAGCTGTGGGCAAACTATGGCCCGGGGGCCATATATGGCCCATCAAACGTTTTAATCCGGCCCGCCGAATTTGAAAAAAATTCAATGAATAAACCTTGTTCATGTTTTATTTTCTAAATACTGTGGTTTTTCAAAGGCATATATATTGTTGTAAGGCTTTTGTTAACTTTCACTTAAAATTAAATGTATTTTTTTTTCCTCCGATGAGGTGAGGTTACCAAAACACTCCATCCATCTGCTCCTGGTGCGGCCCCTCTGTCAAATTTTAGAACTCATTGTGGCCCGCCGATCAAAAAGTTTGCCCGCCCCTGCCTTAAGAGGTCGGCAACTCACGTTCCCCACCCCAAGACCAATTTTCTATCATAAACTGATTCGCAAGCTAACAGTGATTAAATGTCACAGATGGCCTAGGTGTGGGAGTGGCCAAAGATTGACACAGGCACTGGCAACCACTTAGCTCCACCCCTGTATCTAAAGGTTCTCTAGCTTTGGTTTCATATTCTACAAAGTAATGAGACAAATTAAACACAAATCCATTCATACTAATGCTCTCCACGTTGTGCAGCCAAGACACAGAAGCCAAACCTGAGACACAGTTCTATCCCAACATCTTCAGAAAGCTCCAAGCAGACCAGGAGAAATGTATCTGTGCTTTTATCTCCAGTAGACTCGATAAGTGTAATGATCTTCTTAATGGACTCCCTCAAAAGAACATGGAGTAGCTGCAGCTCATTCAGAACACTGCAGGCCAGGTTTTGACCACAACAAAAAGATGTCAGAACATATCACTCGGATCCTAAAATGTTTCCACTTGCTCCCAATTAGCTTTACAGTGGATTTTAAAATGATGCTACTGGTCGATAAATCACTGGATGGTTTGGACCCCGAATACATTAGAAAATGCTAATTAAATATAAATCCAGTTGGGGTCTGAGAACTGCTGACTTGGGTCAATTAGGGGAGCCCAGAGTTCAAAGTAAACATTGGCGAAGCTGCATTTAGCCGTCACGCTGCACATAAATGGAATGAGCTGCAGACAGAGGTGAAGTCAGTAAACGATTTTAAATCCTGATAAAAATGCAGCTTTTTTGCCCCCTACCTTTGATTAAGGTCCTGTAAACAATTTTAAATATATTTTTCTTTTCGGTAATTTTTCGTGACTTTAAAATGTTTTTAAAGTTTTCGGTTAATGTGTCAATGCATGTTCTGGTGATTTTTGCATTGCTTCTGGATGTCATGAACAGTTGTGTTTGTAAATGTAGTTGTCGTGTTTTTGTTTGTGTGAAGCACATTGATTCGCCTTAGATCTGAAATGTGCTGTATGAATAAAATTGTCTTGCCTTGTCTCTTACGTTGTCTTGAAGGGTGTTTTTCTCCTCGTCACTGACAGCCACAGCCAAGAGACTCATAATTTGGAACGGGTGACTTGCAAAAATATTAAATGAGAGTGTGCAGACACATGACTACTAACAACTGAAATGACCGTAAAAATGGATTTTCATCTAATTTCAGTCATTCAACAGCAGGCATATTAGCAAGCATTTTTAAAGTGTGACCAAAAAACAACCAGCACATTATTGTTGGAACTACATTTTTTGTTCTGTAATTTCTTCAAGTGTTGCCATCTGACACCAGCATGTACAACGTATTGCATGGCGACGGTGATGACATTTTCGTGCGAAAAGAAAAGAGAGACTGATGAAAAGCAAAACACTGCAATACATTTCAGCATTACCTTCATTTCAAGTTCCGTATCTACTTTCAAATAATAAATGGATGATTGAAGTATTTTCCCTCTTATATGTTTACCCCACTTATCTTTCTGTATACTGCTAACATACGACAAGAACACACTGTCATAATCTTGCTTTTATGGTTATTCATTCTTATTATCATGACATAAATTTATCTATGAAGATAAAAACTGTGCCATGAAACCACGTCCCATCTATCCAGGTAGGTTCAAGTTTCAAATTGCATTCTTACCATTCTCTTCCAATTTAAGCCACTCTCCCCCTCCCTTCTCTCCTTTGCGATATCGCAAGCAATGCCTGTTGGGATAGTGCTGCAGCCTAATTAGAGTCTTGCAAAGACTTCAGTCTAACATATGGCTATTGACTAGGAGAGCAAAATGCATTAGTTATTGTGTAGCAGGACATCTCATTAATATCCTACCCCTTTAAGCACAGAGCAATTAAGGAGATTAAGGCCAAGGAGTGATCACTACAGCTAATTACTCTGCTGTCCCGCCCTGCCTCCAAGGCCATGTTTACCGTGTCTCTCGTCATTCATTTAGTATTTCCTGTTTCATATTGTGGATCTGCGCCTGCAATCATTTCGTAGTATTTCCCTCAGGTCGTATGAAAAGAATAAATCACTCCAGATGGTTCTCATTGGGTTCTGGATTTATGAATTTGTGATTTGGCATTTTGGCAAAGTTCATATGTATGCAGTTTTTGACTTCTATAGCCGTCAATGGCAGTGAATGAGTTAACAGGAACAGTGGCTTTGAAAATGGTTAGATGAATTTAAATGAATTCACTTCCTACCGTCATATTTCCTATCCGTCTTCTATTTAGGGAGAAAACATCACTGTGCACATAAAGAAATGTGTGGGGGGGGGATGCGCCTATACTATACCATGGAGGTTGCTTTGTTATGTTGTGGGGAAGCTTTGTTGCATCCCACATAGAGGGGCTCTTGAGTCTGTGTTGAGAAGTCTTAAGACTAGAGTGAAATGCACTGACCAGCGCAGGAAATCTTGATCTCAGCTGCGCCGAGCAGGTCACGGCTTGTCCAACAGGATAAGGACCCAAATCACACAGCTACAAACAAAACTATGAACAAGAAGTGGACCTGATCACAACTTTGTTGAACTTTTGTTGATGTAGCTGAAATAGACGCATACTGCAGTTATTTAATGGACAACAATATTATCCAAGTTTGTACTTCTTGGCTAGCATTGTTAGCATGGATACCACAGCAGGGTTCTTCATGCAAAAGTGAATGTCAAATCTTCTGACGTTGAGCGATGGTCTGGGCCGTATAATATATTGTGTTTCTTCACCACGGCATCATATCAAATTTTGTCTCTTTTCATCGGAGCAACAAAATAGGACATGTATCCCTTGATCGGGATGAGCCTCGTTTATCTCAATTAGCTATGACAGCCTTCGCTTTATGTCCACCTTGGTTAGCTGGTTTTCCATCATCACATGAGATTGTAGGTTAGAAATGGAGAGAGAACAACTATGCATTGTTGACATCCCTTTTTCAACGCTTAAATTCGACATCCTTCATAACACACAAGCAGTCTACTCCAATTGCACAGTATTGTTGTCCACACATAATTTTTTATGTGAACTAACAAAACAGAGTGATACAATTTTATCTTACCCCACTGTTTGCGCAACTACAGCAATACTAAAGGGAGGACCGTAGACTCACAACAGTCAACGGAATATTGTAAAAAGAAAAACACAAAATTTGCCATTTGTCATTGATGAAAGCCGGACAAAAACAAATGTTTCCTTTAAACTTTGCATAAATACAAAATCCATAGGGAAAGAGAATAAACAATTGTCATAATTCTACTGAACACCGTGTCCTGAACAAGACAGGTTTATCATCTGGTTCTTTTCTTGAAAGTCAATCTTAGGCTCAAGTGCCGTTTATATTCCAAAAGTGTTGTGTGTGTGTGTGTTTAAGAAAAACACATTTGGTAGCTGTTGATCACTCAGGTATTTATAGAAAGCACAGTGTTGGTGCTACAAAATAGAGAAAAACAGAGAAAAGATTAACACCAGCTTTCATGTCACTAACATAAATATCACTGTCATGTTTTTCACACCTTGAGAAATATGCTTTCTTTGCGGCTTCAAAAGGTGCTACTCTGAAATGTTACTGGCTTTTTTTTTTATGCAAAAACTTTTATAATATTTGATATTATTATTGTCATTTCTAAGGGTTGCTTCAAATGCACATAGTTTAAACTGGTTTCTTGTCTTCATTTAAATCTGTCAGTTACATTCAATGTGCTCCTACTTCACAATATTTTCATAATGCTGGATACATATTTATTCTGACAATGACAAGGTAGAGCCAAGATGGCATATTTTCTGTCATTTATGCTTGGGAATAGAAAGAAATATGTACTCACAAGCTGTGAACCCCCCCCCGCATCATCTTGATTGTCTCAAAAAATACTGTTTCACCTTCTTATTTGTTTGTCATTCATTTTGTGTCCTTCAACTCTTCTTCTCTTTCTTGTCAAGGGGGGGCAGTGTTCTCATTTGATATGTTGGCCCACCTCCTTGATTTGCTGCTGAGATGTTACCATGGAAACAACACGACTCTACTTCACCTCAAATAGAAGTTTCCTCGACTCTGTGAAAGTGTGTGTAGCAGTTGTGAGCGTGTGTGGGTGCAAGTCTGAGTCAAAATGCTTATGCTACGTTTCAATTTTACTGGCACTTAACAGTGTAAATTGAGTCAAGGGATGAGTTGCCCCCAACTTCAACTTCTTCATACACTCTACAGGCAGGGGTTAGTCACATAGACACAGGGTAACACTTAATAATGGATGGTATAATGAAAGAAAGATCTGGTTGATGTTATCAGAGAAATACGTTTTTAGCAAAGCTGGCTTTTGTTTGTCCTTGTTGCATAAAAATATAGAAAAATAGAAATCCCTTTATTGTCATTGTACTCAAGTGTGCAAGAGGGGGAGCTGTTAGCCGCTGCGTCCATGCGCGCCGCCATATTGGTATAGATAGATTTTTATCCACCGATACTTATGGTTTGTTCTACACTGCATTCAGACACAATGAGCAAAGGACATGATTTAATTAGGTCATTCTTTCAAACGTTTCTCTAGCTCTGAATTCTCCCTAATAAATGCTTAAAAGCTAAGATTACACATTTTGATAAGACAGCATTGCCTCCTCATTTCTTTATAACTTCACTGGCTCAAATACACTTTGCGTTGGGGTACCAATCATGTTTTTCCGGAGTCTCAGATAGGAAGGGGGTTTGATGGCGTATAAATGATACCAGCGAAATGGCAAAACAGAAGGTTGTTTTTCTAAGATTATTTTGGGCTTACCTTGGGAAATTGGCTTTGTTCCCCAAGGTATATTTGTTTGCACACTTGTATACAACAGGCAGATCTCTAAAACCAACACTATTTCAGAATATGGCATGTTTGTTGAGTCATTAACATTGCATCAGCAAAGAAAAAAAAAATCGACACTTTATATTGGTCAATTTGTAAAAAAAAAAAACAAAAAAAAAAAAAAATGTTTTATGGTCAAAAAGCTTTTTTTTTAATTTTAAACACTCCATTGTGTAACCTGAACATGTTTAGAGTGGTGTCCTGTCTACTGAACTGAATGAATTTTTGCAGAAGTTGACAGTTAGTTCATTTGTGTCCATTAATCCATTTTCAAAACCATTTAGACTGTTCATGGTCGGAAGCTGCAGTCTCCCCCAGCTGACTTTGGGCAAAAAGCGAACTACACCCAGGACTGGTCGTGAGTCAGTTGCAGGGCACATCTAGAGCGAGACAACCATTCACTCACAATCACATCATCCCTGAGTGGGAACAGAACCTGCAAAGCCTACACCGAAGGTAGGTAAATGTACCTCTACATCATCAGTGATTGAGGATGATGATGATGGCTGCCTTGGACACAAGGACCAACAGCACTGGAGACACTCAGGGTTGTGTACTTTCCCCCTGGCTCTTTCCCTATACACCATCTGCTGCACCTCAAGCCATAAAAATGATCAAGTTTTTTGGTTGATCCCCAACATCATCCGGCTTATTTCAGATGGTGAAGAGTCTCCCTACAGGTTGCAGGGGTATCGGCTGCTGTCATTGAGCAACTGCAACAACCCGGAGCTTACCACCCAGAAAGTAAAGATGATAATGTACTTCATGGTCTTATTCCTCTTCTTGGGCACCATCATCACCCAAGAGCACCAGTGCGAGCAGACCATTTCTGTCTTCAAAAAGGCCCAGCTGAAGCTGATTAAACGCTTTGGTGCAGTTCTTCATGTCCTTCAATGAGTCCATCACTGTGCCATACGCTGGTGCCACTACCATGGTTTCATTAGATTTCTCCAATTACTTCGGCTTCCTCACGCATGCCCAAAACATTCTTCACAGGTCAATTCATTAATTGGGAGTAAATGCTCACTTGTTTAAATGTGCCCTCCAATTGACTGCTGACCAGTCCAGCCACCCCGTCTCTCACCCAAAGTCAGCTCGCATAGTCTCCAGTTCACCTGCGACCTTAATGAGCGCATGTGGTATAGAAAATTGATAAATGGGTTGATTTTTCTTTAGCCCAATGTTTATGATAAACTACAGTCTGCAGTGTGCAATGTGGCTATTCCTTCGGTCAGTTTTGTGACTGTGCAGATATCAGTTCAGATCACTGTTCCTGTTCCAGTGCAATGGAGCGTGGGATTAATTGCAAACCTCAGATCAGCTGGTATGACTCATGCTGTGCTCTGGGCTTTCTCCGTTTTTTGCCAAGGCAATAACTTGAAGTAGGCAATTATTATGAAGGGGAGAGAGAAGGCAACGTATTGTACCCAAACTATAGTCGATTTGCCTCAATATTATGTAGACAAAAGCAGTGGTCTTTTCGAGCCATTAATGTACATGAAATGAATGTGGAATTAAATGGAGTTGGTCCTCCTATTTGCCGTTATAATAGCGTCCTCTTTTCAAGCATCACTTTGCAAAACAAGATGAAAAATGAATTACAGCATTTAGGGAATGAAAATAAAGACTACAATACAACTTTATTTGAATAAAACAAAACACTATATTCACATTCGGGTGAACTTTAGTTCAGGAACTGATCTGTCTTGCTCTAAAAACTGTTGCAGAAGGTGGCGATAAATGTACAGCGCATTCTTGGGCCTTACTTTGGTCATGTATACGACCGTAAAACTCAACCCATTGCACTACTGTATACATGTATACACATGTATGTTTTTCTCCTCCAGTAATTGCAGTTAGCACAATACAATGTATACTGTAGTACACTGTCCATACGGCACGCTATAGTTCATAATGTATAGCAACCATATCCTATTATTAGTCATGGTCATAGACACCACCTACCGACCTGTAGAAATAGACACTCGCGACATTTTCATATTATGCCAAGCTGTATACACAGCATATGCTATTTAAATACTAATCTAATTTATTTTCACCAAAAGAAAATTCATCTAATGGCTCAAATGACAGAGAACAGGTCACAGGGTTCGTGCACATGGCAGTTGAGTATCACAACTATCGTTAGATTGCTACTGCTACGGTTAGTCAGGTTTGTGGAAGTGCAGGGAAGCGACGCAGGTTTGCAGTTAAAACGTCTTTAATTTCAACATTTTAAAACAATACTGCATGAAAGAACGTCTAAACAAACCCAAATTAGATAGACTAACCGGTTCACAAAGTAGGTTTAGTCAAAACCCAGAGACTGTTAACCATAAAATGAGGGAACGGCATCTGTCAGCCTTGATGGCCAGGACCGGCCCGGAAATGCACCGACCATTCAGGAAAATTCACATATTTTCCCCAAATTCACGATGGCCACCCTTCCTCTAGTAGCAATGACTAGATTGCAGCTAAACGTGATCATGATATGCAGCTGATTTGGAGTAATCTTCCAAAGATTCAACTATTATGACACGAGAGATCCTTACCATTGCTTGTGTGGCGGTATGTCCAGAGCGATGCGGAGTAGATAATGCCATGTGTGTCATCAAAAACAAGGCAATATCAATCATCCTCATGAGTGAGCGAGAGTGTCACTCTGCATGCTTATAACAAAAGTATTCTGAAAGTTGTTGTGCTTTAGTTGGGGTGTAGACCAGGAGATATCGTTGATCAATGTGAATTGTGGGCCTGTGAAGCCCTTTGAGACTCTATTGATTAAGGGCTGTACAAATAAACTTGACTTGCTTAGACTTGGTTATTTATTGAGTGTGAGTGCGCAATAATCCACCATGGGTTCAAAGAAAGCTTTAAGTATTGGCCCTTTGATAAAAAAAAAGATAAGAAACGTCGTAGGATTCAAGGAAGATGCCAACGTATGAAAATGGCAGCTACGTGGCCAAACTTGACAATCTATGGGCAGTGCAATTTTCCCTATGATAGTGGTACTGTGACTTTCCAGCTTTTTTAATTAAAAAGACGAGGAATAACCATAGAATTCAAGCACAAACTCTTACGAAATTGGTGGATTACCCTTTCGAACAATGACCTCTTCTCCATCGGACATTTATTTCCTTTTTCCATTCATCATTTCTTAAAAGTGAATGTAATACAAATGTTCTCCCCTCCAGTTCATAATTGTTTCATATTTATTTATTTTTTTTCTCTTTAAAATGTATTTTGTAAATATTTGTGTGTGTATGTTGAGATTAATTGTCATTATTTCCCACCAGAAATATTGCTGTGGTTTTCATATAATTTAGTTTTTGGACTTTTTGGAATGGATTCATCATGAAAACCAAATGCTATTATTATGCAAAAACAATGCTACTAATATGCTGTTTTAGATTAGCTAAATTTGAGGAAAAACTCATGAAACGTGGTACAAACAACAGGCCTGGGATAAAAATCTATCCATCCATCCATCTTCTGTACTGCTTCTCCTCACTCGGGTCACGGGGGGTGCTGGAGCCTATCCCAGCTATCTTCAGGTAATAGGCGGGGGACACCCTGAACTGGTTGCTAGCCAATTGCAGGGCACACGAAGACGAACAACGATCCGCGCTCACACTCATACCGAGGGGCAATTTAGAGTGTTCAATCGGCCTGCCATGCATGTTTTTGGAATGTGGGAGGAAACCGGAGTACCCGGAGGAAACTCACACAAGCACGGGGAGAACATGCAAACTCCACACAGGATACCTCTCTGAATATCTATGCAGCTACTTCCTTTCAGGTTCCTTTCTGCGGGAACAAATTTCAAATACATGTGAAGCCAGCAGTTTTGCAATGCAAGCTTAGGGCAGGGCTGACGGTTGCTTCAAGCCTTTGAGAAATAACAGGATATGCACACTTAAAATACTGGTGAGAACTAATGGCTTAAGATCATAGAAATACTTTTGCTAATTTACTTTGGAGGAATAGTACATTCGTCAAGACTGAGAGTGGTGCTGTAATGTTCTATTTCGACCTGAAAATGACAATATTGGCTTCACGTCACTGTCAAGCCAATAACACATACTCCTTTCTACACTCTAAAAAAATATTAATGGGGTTAGTAAGTAAAGCTTTAAACGAAGGGTTTTTTTATGCATAAAAGTTTCTAAAAAGAGTTTCTTACATGCACACATTTTAATCAACTGATAAAATTTTAAAGAGTTGCTCTATATTAAAACAAAAAAACAATATATTGATTCTGAACAGCCATTTTGGCCTTGACATAAGTGCAGTCTAAGAAATGATTCATGTGGTTAGTGTTAGTTTGCGGGTTGTGAGGAAGTCCCAGATGCAGAGAGAGATTTTTTATTCTCAAATGCAGCAGGTTTTCTGGCTGAATAGAATCAGTCTTTGTCAGAAGCAGGAGACTATAGTCCAACCTGGGTGGCCAAGGAAGTCAGTGGACTGTAGCTGGCGAAAAAAGCAGCTCGGTCTAGTATCAATAGCTCAGAAATTACTCCGATTTGTCAGATAAAACTAACTCAATGTCGAGTGTAGACGTTCTGAAGGTGCAGAGGAGTCCATGGTCATCTTAAAAGGACAGCTGCTGATTAGGTGCAGCTGTTGCACATCATCAGCACACCTGTGAACCCACGTGTGTGCGTGTGCGTGTGTGTGTGCATACACACAACTACACAAAAAAAAAGTACAGGGCTCAGGGTGCAGACACTGCAGAGCTGATATTTAAGTAAGTAAAACTTAAAATCAGAGATGGGCACTTTACCCTATTTTGCTGATCTGCCATTCATCCTTCATCCTTGACTGTGGCACCCTTACGTCATTGCTCCTCCATCCTCATTCATAAAGTCCTCTTCATGTAGTCACATCCGTCCTCATCCTTTTAAAGCACTTCCATCCATGCTTAAAATCAACCACGCACCAACAGTGCACTGAATCTGTCCGCTTATTCTCCCAAATTCACCAAAATCACATGACGCGCCAGTATTTAGACATGGTTCCAGAAAGGGAGAAAGTTTAGACTGCTTTCACAGCACCAAAATCTAGATGCGTCAGCTGCAAATATAGAGCCCTAAAAGTAGAATTCAGCACATAAATACTCTATTTTCTTTAATTCTCTCGACTGCTCTGCAATTATATTAATAATTCTGGAAATTATTGAATTATATTCTATGACAGTCACGTTTTATTTATTTATTTATTTTTGTCAAGATGCCTGCGAACATGACAGAAGCAGTGGCATTCAGCCAGACTCTGTTCTCAATCAGCTACTGTTGGTAGCGGTAGAACATTTCACCTTCTACCGGCTGCATCTCAAATTACTGCTTCTTATGACTACTGGCTGCTGCTACTGTTTTTCTGAAACGTATCCCCACCTAAGCCAAGACCTGCTCCTGTCTACTCCCCATTAAAATAATTATTTTATTAACTTCAGGCAAGACAGCATTATAAAAATTGCCCATTAGGTGGAATTTATGGGGCTTATTTTATTATGTGAACCGGTAGCTACAGCAACATTTACATATTACCAAAGAAAACGTATTAGCTAAAATAGGAACTTGTCACTGTTGATCCCCGTAGCTCTATCCATGCTGTTGGTAAAACTTAGTGGGTTCATTTAACATGCAAGCATACTTGCCTATGATTTTTTCCATGGCAATGTATTATTTTACAAGATGTCATTTAATATCAGTATCAATCATGTGTCGTGGTGTGTAGATTCTGCACACTGGGAGTATTACTACATTTACTTTTCTACTTTGCAAGAAGCCATATGTCATGATTGTTTTGGTTACCTTTGAAGGTAGCAGAAACAAACAAAAAAAAGGAGGCATTTGATAATTACTTTCAAATCCGCTTTCATCCTTCATATCAGTTAAGTAATACCTTTCCGGTCATTAGATTGCAATCATTTCATTTATTAATTTCCGTGTCTTTGATATCAATAACCTCAAATTATGTTGCCTTATGCAAATGAGACAGCACCATGAGTGGAGCGGAGCCAGTAGGTACAGATGGAACCCCCTGGATGGGTCATACGAAACAACCAGGCTAACAGATGGTGATGAGGAGGAGGTGGCTTGCATGGAATGGATCTCTAAGGATATAAGGAAGCAAATGGAGAATTGCTGGCAAGAGGTAGGAGGTGGGATGCACAACTGCAGATCTGAGAGAAGTAATGGGGGGGGGGCAAATAAATGGGACAGCAGCTAAGGTGTCACAAAGTGAGAAATTAATGGACAGAAAGATTGGTAATAGAATAATGAACGATTGCGTATTTCACAAGTAGGATCTATACGACCACCAACCACGAAATCTCAACATAAGATATAAACCAAGTTGTTATGTTGGAAGGAGATCACAGCCTCTATAACCTGATGCTCAAGAATGCGGCGAGGATAGTGGATTTTCAGAGACTGCTCTTTCCCCGCTGAACATCAACCCCATCCTCAAAATGACCCAGCAGACGATGTACGATGGCTATAAGAGCTGCTGATCCAGACATTGAATCACTTCTGGGCTCATCCATCAGGGTTGACCCACTGAGGCCTAAAAACAGATTGCAGTGCACAGTAAAGACAGCAGAAATAATCATTGGACCTCTCACCTACTGTGACAATGAAGAAGTGTGGAGAAAACAATCAGACGGTGTATATCGTGGATAGATCTATATACTGTATCTTTCAAAGACTATTACATCAATATATCTGTCAGTGACAGTCTTATCATTGTCATGGCGCATTTTTATGTAAATCTTGCATTAGCTCTTATTAGATTGTACCTGCATACCGAATAAAGTTGCTGGTAAGTGTACAATGATAAATTAACTTTAATAGCAGCATTGGTATTTCAAGTGCAGATTGGTAGAGGCGTCTATTTGTACAAAAACGTTTTAAAGACATAAAAAAACATTTTGTAATCGATCCAACCATTATCAATAGCACTTTTTCCCAGGGTCGCGGGTGGATGAGAAGCGGGACAAGGTCACAGATGTCGAACCACAATTCACACGGACGACATAAAAACTGCTTTTGTCTCTTCTGGTAAGCAGCAGATATGTAAGATCTAACAAATCTTCATTGCTCATGCCACCAAGCATATTCTGCGTTTGCAGTGGATTTGTTGTGAGCATTTGCAGTCCAGCACACCTCACTCCACAGCTCACCAAATTTTCTCTGGCCTCAGACTGTTACCATCATGTTTATTCATGTTAAAGTCAATATATGAAGTTACAGTTTCACATTCCTTGCTGTCAAGTGAATTTAAAGAGGAGTTAACCACTGTGAAAGATAAAGCCACAAAGTGCTTCTTTACAAGTATTTCTTGAATGAAGTCTGAAGTCGAGAGGCAACAAAAAACATCATGACCTTTGGTAATGTAAAACACACTTGTGGAGGTAATCGTTTCATTTCTCAGTGTGTTCTCCTTACCTCTACACTGCAAAAATAAATACAATCAAACCACCTGTAGGATGTCATTTAAAAAAGGAATTCTTAGAGAGAGAATTTTGGATTGGGCCAAAGTGAGCTAAATTGCATCATTATCTATAAGGTGTACAGTAAATTCAAGTTAATACATCATTCATTTTGAGAACCTCAATTAATTTTAAATGTTACGTATATGTATGACTGTGTTTTCCAATTTGTGTTATTCACCAATTCAATACACCTTCTGTTCAGTACATAATCTGAAGAGCATTGGCAGGATGCGCCAAATTTTAATGCGTACTTGGCATTTGTGCCTAAAATGCACTGCCTCTTTTAAATATGTCCAATAAAACCCAATTGATGCCACACATTTGTTGTGGTTATGTTGGATCTTTTAATATGCACAGAAATGGAGAAAAGTACAGCTGCATCTTACCTCAACATAATATGAAAGGCCAATAAAAATGATTCATTCTACTATTGAGGGGCAAAAACAATCCCAATTTCTGCTCGCTTTCCACCATCTGCTGTTTTCATTAATACTTCAGGAAAAAGGACAGAGACCGCTCACACCATTCACCTTTGCTTTACTTCAAGGGATTGGACATGCTGTCATGACGCTTACTTTACGACAAACAATTTTTGCTTTTGGGGGCTTTTCCATCTGATTAATGTCTGCCACCCTCAAGCTTCCTTTTTACACTGATATCCACAGATGTTCAGTCATACACTTGTATTCTTTGCTCTTTTTGCAGAATTACAGTGCAATATACAATGGATTAAACCTAATGAGCCCAACTACAGTTTTGCTACTCCATAAATGAATGAATAATAAATAGCAGTTGCAAGATGCCAGTAAATTTACATGGATCAAACATTAATTTATCTGGAGAGCAGTACTCTAGACAAGTGGCGTAGTTTTAGAAGAACTAATTAACATTTTTTTTCTTTTGTACTCCTGGTAGTACAACTCACAGTGTAATGCGAGTCCTGGAGTAAGTATATGTGAGATGAATAGCAATTTTTGCCCTTTTAAAGGACCACCCAAGCCCACTCAACAGGTCCTATATTTTTATTTAGTAATCGTTACATGTTGCCCAGTTTGTGTTGGACTTCTGTGATGGAAAGAGTTTTATTCAGGAGATACTAAGGAACCCATGTCCTTATCAAAAAATGCCTACAGTGAAATTGGCGTGGTCATGCCGTGTCTTGTGTGATGCAGTGCATGTGGCCTATTTTAAAGTGACATTTCACTCTCTCAAGTCTCTTCATCCTACCCCGAGTGCTACTATTTAGATGAGGCATCACCAAATGGCGGACCACGCGATGGTTCGGACCGGACCTATGACCGCTGTACGATAAATTTTTTTTCAGGGCGCATTCGCAAACAGCGCTGCAATTCTAGTTAATACGGAAAAGGCGTCACTGATTTGAGCCAATCAAATCTTTTGTTTACGATCCACTGCCAATTGCGCAGCGGACCGGAAGAGAGTGCTGCTGACAGTATGCCTTGCTAAAAAGTTAGCAAAGTCGATGCGTGTTGTTTTAAATGAATGGACGGAGAAATTTAGTTTAGTTCTGGCTTCAGCCGATTCAAAACCAGTGTGCATCATATTCTCCGAAACCGTCGCAACATTGCGAAGCGCCACTACGAAACAAAGCACCGCCCTTTTTTGGAACAGTCATCCGCTGAAGTTTGAGGTGAGCGCACGCAAAAACATCGAACTTCGAGTGCAGTATAAGAGATTTTTACATTTTCGTTTACAGGACAGCGGCATGCAAACGAATGTTCACTAAAAGTATCATGGATTTTGGGGAAACATAAAAAAACATTCAGTGATGGGGAAGTTGTGAAGGAGTGCTTAAATACGGTTGCACAAACATTATTTAAAGGAAAACACAAACGCCAGATGTGTGAAATAATCTACCAAATCCCAATGGCCCCGACTCCGTTCCAACCCAGAATTAAGTCACTGGCAGGGCAGTCACAAACTCATTTTTCTCATTAAGAGATGTTAAAAAAATATTCAAAAGAAAAAGTGGTGTCAAAGCTCATATTGAATTAGTTTTTCATGAGGACAGCCATTTTTATTGATTGTGAACTGAACATGTTGACCTGTTTTACTTGGATAATTAGGCTTTCCGTTTTTTTTAGGCTGATAACTCTTTGATTTGAGAACAAAAAAGGCAAAAGATGTTAACTCAATGCTTATCACTTGATATGATTTGACTGTTTTTTTCTGGAAGTGGCAAACTTAAGTTCCTGGAGCCACATTTTCTTGAATGTGAAATACACGCCTTATATTTGTTTGACTGGCAAAGGTGTTTAACGGGAACATTGCTAAATATTTAGTATATGAGTGCGCTCTGTTGAAAATGACTAAATATTGAAACTAAAAATGTAAACATAGGCTAGACATTAAGGCAAGTTGGACTTTGGTTCGGACCTTTTAATTGGAAGAAATTTTAGTTGTGGACCTTTGTGACTTTTATTTGAATACCTCTGATTTAGATGGATGGAGTGTTTTGGTAACCTCACCTCATCGGAGAAAAAAAAAAAACATTTAATTTTAAATGAAAGTGGACAAAAGCATTACAACAATATATATGTCTTTGAAAAACCACAGTATTTAGAAAATAAAACATTAAGAAGGTTTATTCATTTAATTTTTTTCAAGTTCAGCGGGCCGGATTAAAACGTTTAAAGGGCCACATGTGGCCCCCGGGCCGTAGTTTGCCCACCCCTGATTTAGAGTCATTGATTATTATTTGCATGCTGTATGAAAAAAAAAAAACAATTCATCCCCTAACTGCTGTTATAAGAATTTGGGAAAATTAGTGTTCAATATAAAAGTATCATTATAAAGTGCAAAATAATGTGTCTGAATGACGGACTTAGTCACCACAAAATTAATGTAGGCCTTTGTTTTTATGAACATGGTATTAAAAAAATAAATATATGACAGCACTAATGTTCAATTGGAGCTCCCATTGCACATGATGGATGGAATTAAAGTAATTGCCTCCGCCTATTTAAATCAATTATAGAACACAACAGTGCGGAGGCGTGACGGATTGCAATGCCAATCTTCACATTATTCTTTTCCGTCCTTTTTTCAACTCCATGTGTGTGCGCATATGCTATTATTCCCTACATCTTCCTGTAATTCATGAGCACAAGACCTTTTCCTTGGAAATATCTGCATTCATTCCACTTCAGTGCTGACATTCCCACCACGGACTCAAAATGGGGTTTTCCTGACAATGGTATGTGTGTGTTTTCCGGCTTGGGAACAGCACTGCCTTCTTTTGTCCAGTTCAGTGACTCTCAAATTTGGTGTGACCATGGATCAGGACCTTAGCAAGCACAGTGACACAGAGTGCCTTATATTTAGAGTCATGTACACTCCAAGGTATGTGGCCTTTGCTTGTAACAGCGCGATAAATGGTGTTGTCAAAAAAAAAAAAAAAAAAAAAAGGCTTTTAGAATGCTCTGGAAAATAATCTTTCAAATGGCCTTTTGATCTTGTGAAATTCTTCATGGTGCAGCGTGGTCAGTTTTAAAATGATTTTGGTTTCTATTTTTTGATCAGTGGTGTTCAAATGAAATGTGTTTGTTCTCTTTTAGTTACTTTTCTTCCACTGAAACGGAACAGTGGATAATAAACTCTTACCGCAGTTCACTTTACCTGCATCCGGCTTAAATTCAGTTCAGACATTAAAAAAAAAAAGGTAAATGCCTCCTGGGTTCAGACAGAAGTACGCAGCCCTCTGTTGAGAGAGAGAGAGAGAGAGACAGTGAGAGAGAGCAAAGACCAAGATATGGAGGATTTAGTTGAAGGTCATAAAGTTAAGCTGGAGTCACAAAACTCTGACAGGAAAAGTAAATACCCAAAAGTCTGTTAACCAACTGAAGTCTTTTCTTTCGAATTTCTTAAGAGATCTATCTAATTGCACTACCTAGTACGTTTATTTATTTATTTTTAGTGATCGACTCAAATAATCAATCCATAAATGATACATGCATGTTTTTGCAATGTAATACCCGCAGAAAACCAACGCAGCACAGAGACAACATGGAACCTTGACATGAGCAGAGATTTGACCCCAGAACATCCTTTGCGAGGGTCCAGTGCGACCCAATGCACCACTGTCCATCAGCCGTTCATTCCTTTGATCGTGCCCACCTGTATGGCGAGACACCAAAAACACAGGCCTATATTAAAACACCATCCATCCATCCATGCATTATCTGTAACCGCTTCTTCTCACGAGGGTCGCGGGGCGTGCTGGAGCCTATCCCAGCTATCTTCGGGCAGGAGGCGGGGGACACCCTGAACTGGTTGCCAACCAATCGCAGGGCAATACTGTATGATCAAGAACTGATATGGGGCTCAGGAGGTCCAATTAATGCATTTTCATGGCATATATTTGAACAGGACAACAAGGGATAAAAAAAATAGGAGGCATTTTCGGTGGGAACGATGTAGATTAAAGGAGGCGATGTATGTATCTATACAGCAAATGTGCTGGCATCCATTCTTCCTTTCTATCACCATGTTAAGGTTTGTGCTGGAGTGTACCTCAGCTGAGTTTGGGCAAAAGGTAGCGTCAACTCAAGGTTGGTTGTCAGTCAGTGATAAAGCCAGACGTACTAACCACTGCGTATTAATAATAATAGTTCAAAGTTTACAAACAGTATTTGTGGTCGATATCAGAATGTTATTTGCTTTACATGACACTCATAGTTTGTGTGACTTTGCTTCCTCAAAGCCGAACGGAGTCCAGTGGCAGCAATCTGTCGGACCTTTGATTTGCAGTGTGACGGGAACATGGCGCTATTGTGGCCTTTCACTGCTCCTCGTCGCCTGTGCCTGCGTATGGGAGGGCTTGTGTGTCACTCCTTTCACTCATCTGGAAGCAGCTTACTCCACTGAGCTGCTCCACTGGCTGCAATCCCAACCAAACCAAAGCTCTCCTCTTCAAGCCACCAATCAAAATTGGCCCATCTTTTCAATCTTCCCTCTCTGGCCAGCTTTGAAACTCTGTATATCATTTTGCTTTTTTTCTTTTCATTTTGCACTTCTTTCATTTCACTCTAGTCCATTTTCAAAGTTACTTGAAAACATCACCCTCCCCCATCACTTCAGCCTTTTCTCCTCTCTGAAACCTGTTTATATAAGGTTAATCTGCCTTTGACAAAAGGATGCCCCTCTGCTTCTTTGGATGTCTCAGAGAAATGCTTTGAAAAATGTGTGGAAAGGATTAAGGTAAGACCCGAAGCCAGCACTAGCTCTTTCTATTTCTCTATACTCAACTCTTGAGCCCACAAACTCAAAAAAAACTGATGCAGACAGGCAAACCCGATTCCACTGAGCAAAAATAGCTCACAGAACTTTTCTTCATAACCATCTCCATCATATGCCTGAATTTTGTCATTAGGAATCATACATTATTCAACAGTTGAAGAAATATAATATAAAACATCATTTTATGCCATCAGTTACTTTGGGGTCCGCTCCTCACTGGTGCTGATTTTTCTCTTTTGAAAACAGTGTAATGATTGGTTTGCAAAATGCACGTGTCTGGATAAACTTGTTGAATAACCCTGATGATGATGTTTTTGGAGTATTCCCTTAGTCTATAGCTGTCTGACTTTCTGTTCATTAACTCAGACAGTAACGCACTACCAGAGGTTTCCTGGTATATTTAGACATGTCTCGACGGTCGACAAAGGGCAGCTGTGGTGAACTTCCTGTTGGTACGTCACTGTCTTTCATGAGGCCAATGACTGTGGTGTCATCTGCAAACTTGAGGAGTTTAACAGTTGGGTGCGTTGAGGTGCTGAGCAGAAGAGCAGCAGAGCGAGGATGCATCCTTGAGGGCCCTCAGTGCTGATGGTAAGTGTTGATGAAGTTGTTGATGCTTTTATGAGAATCGATCTTAGCGCTGCTTTTCACATCGTCGATCATAAAATATAGGAACACGTCCAAATGTGTCATGGTATTTTAAACTCAGCACTTTCCTGGTTTCACTCTTATCTCTCAGCGAGAGGACACATCATATAACTCACTGCAATGTGACTTCTGAGTTTTCTATCATAACGTGGAGTCCCGCAGGAATAGGTACATGGCCCTGTCTTTTTTGAACATCAACGTGCTTTGGCTTGGTGATATTATACTGCGTAAATATATTATATTATATGTAAATATATAAATATTACTTTTAACCATTATCCCGATGATACCCAATTACGTCTTTAGAAATAACAGACCCACACAATTGTTGTAACGTTTAGGTATGTCATGATGACATTAAACAATGAATGTCTTGCAATTTTAAAATAAAATATATCTTGACTCAACTCTCTTTTCAAATGTATGCGTTTGTTACGTTTCGCCTCGATTATTGTAACATGATGAACAATGATGACCCAACTGGATGTCGCTGTACGGATTCTGCTCCAACTGTAATGGACAAGATCTGAGGTGGACCACCTCCTCGTAGGTGCTGCAATACAGATTTCCTCAATTACCAACTTGGCTGGGTTTTGCGGAGGACCCACTTATCTGAAAGCATCTTAATTGCAGGGCTTCATATTTTTAAATGCACTCTGACATTATTCTAACTCATATTTCATAGCATAGTTTGGTTGGATGTTGCCCGCTGGACATCCATTGCACCCTGGTCACCCTAAAAGGGGGATGTTCCAATCTGCGGCCCCATTTTTCCCCAGATGGGGAACTGTACGAATAAATTTTACTTGACTTGGCACTAAACACCTCAATGAGTTTGACTTGTCTTTGCATTTGCAAATGGGACAACCATTGTCATTTTGTTCATGTTCTGTTCAGCTTTCCAAAGAGCAGTCAAAAGTCTCTCTCCGCTTTCTCTGCACGCCATGTGTGACACAGAAACAGTGAGTTTTGCAAATATATAATTGAAATAGACCTGGCACCCGTAGACATGAGGCCAAATCTCCTTTCAAGCCCAAACAAGCCACAGTAACATGCGAAAACCTAGAGCAGGGGCTGATCGTGGGATTCCAGCTGTGATCGGCTCCCCACTAGTCCCTCGGTGTGCAGGGATTCTCAGGGATAAGCAGGGCAGCAGAAGGACTTTGGGCTTTGGCGAATTGCAGGCAAAGCTTTAACGTTGTTTTTTTTTTTCTCCTGCCATACGCAAGACAAACCTTGAATGTGACAGATTCCGGATTTGTGTTCGGGCTGAACTAATTGAGTCCCCTAAAAACCTTGCTGCCCCGACTTCAGCACTGTGCTGGCACACCAACACACATAGACCAACATATGCAGACATCAACACAAATACGCGTGGTCCCTTTTGTCTCTTTTACTGCCAAACCTAATCCTGCTTTACCAGTTGCAGAATAGTGTGTGCATGAGAATCCCTCTTTTCTATTCTGTTCCAATTCACTTTTCCATTTCAAGGTGCTTTGCTGGCAACAATCTGCTTGCACACTGTCAGTCAATTAACATGACAAAAAATGCTTTGAAAGTAAAAAATGGCAAACTTATATTATCATTATTTGGCATGGAAATGAATATCGAGAGCGCTCATCTTTTCTGTATTCTATACTCCACTAAATTACATGAATGCAAGATGAACAAGTGTGATCACAGAAAAAATGAGTTTTATAGAAAATTATTCTGCCTCTTTGACTGCCCAAAAGTGAGGTTCCTTATCCAACATGACAGCACAGAGGTGCATATAAAGTGAATATAATATACTGAAGAGATAAATTTGCTGGCATAAAGTAAGGAACTGAAAGTCAACCCTTTGCAGAATGTCTGATGTTCTTTGAATGGTGCTCCGGAGTTAATTTTCCATTCTCTTTGAAACAGAGTAAAATAAATTGTGAGAACATAGCACTGTTGCGATAACACTCTCGATGGGTGAATGGGCAGGGGTCATAGCAGGGAGTTGAATTAATTATTTGGATGACAAAGGGATTGGAAAGACATCATTGCCTTAATTGAATTTTTAGCGTGTTTTCTTTGAGGTTGTATATTTTTCTCACAGATATCAAACTGCTGTCTGTATTTGACTAAACCATAAATGAACAATTAAGGTATCAGACTGGTGATTAAATTGTCTGCTAATGTATGAAGACACACTTTGCTCGAATATTTGTAAATGTTCACGTTTGATATTTATTAGTGTAAAATTTTACAAATTAGGTATTTTGAACACTGCGACACACACAAACAAACAATAGAGAGATTTTATAAGTGCCCCAAAAGGGGAACAAACTTGCAAAGCAATTGAATTGATGTTAAACTTGCAAAGCAATTGAATTTATGTTAAGATACATTTAAGAACAGAGGCGCAAACTGGTGAGCAATGAAATTGGACATAAAGCATTGGCAAAAAACAGTCTGATGTCTATCGCATGCCGACATTGTCCAATTGTTTTGGTGAGTGACAAAGCTGGCAGGCTTTTTAACTGCAAAGCTTTGCAGGTCAGTCAGGGCATACCCAGCATCCATCTGTAATCTTGCATCATGTTCCATTTTTAGAGCTGCTGGATGAACATGGATTTTCCATAGCGGCAGAAAATAGGAGAAAATGATTTAAATCGGACAATCAGACGTCCATCCATGGGCATAGGAACTGAAAGACACACTAATTAGAATGAACAGGCAGATTAACTGGAAAGTCAGCACAAATAGTCAAACATCTCACATCTGTCAGGGAAACACTCATTCAAGCTGTCACAAAAAAAAACGATGCAACAACTTCGTGATTCACTATATTTTTAATGAGGCAGACACTTTTCCAGAAATCCTACCTAATTTAGCATAAAAAAAGTGAGTGATTCATGCTTAGTTTCAATTTTACAACAACTTTTGTCAGTGAGTTAAGAGTAAATGAAAAATAAGTTAGGGTTCCCAGCTAGGGTTTTAAAACCCAGTTATGTTTAAAGCACAGTTCAGGTTCCCAATTAAGGTATTAAAACATAGTTAGGTTTCCCATCTGGGGTTTTAAAACGCAGTTAGGGTTTTAATGCACTGTCCGCGTTTCCTGCTAGGACGCCCATATAACCCCCTAGTAGTTCCTGATGACCAGCCGACAGAAAATTATGACATGATATGATTCCAGTGTGAGTCAAGATCTGAATCATTTAGTGGAAATTGGGAATTCTGCAGCATAGGCAGTTTCAATTTTTAGAGATTTGCCAAACGCACGCACTGTGGCGCCGCCCTACCTTCCTATGCCGCAAGTCAATAAAGTGGAAGAACACTGATAATCAGGCCTCAGAGTTAACGCGTGGCAGGGGCCCAATTTTTATAAATACCCTAAACATCTGTTACATTTAAAATGTGCTTGACGAATTTGCAATTACTGGTTTATATCACTTGTAGTTTTGACACGGCACACATACAACCCCAACTGACCAGGTCCTACAAATAGTATCTAGTTGTCAATAAGGAGTAATGCGAGACAGAGCCTCGGACAGTTGTATTACGCCAATCAGTGTGTGTGCGTGAGTGAGCCCGTGAGAGAGAGAGAGAGAGAGAGAGCGAGAGAATGTGAGAGTCTCATGGGTGTTTCTGTTTTAGCCAGCTTGGGGCTGCCGGCTGAGTGGTTGCCATGGAGTTTTGACATCAGTAATGAAAATAGATGAATCTGTGAAGTCAATATGGGCAGAAATGCTAGGGGTTCTGTAAAAAAAAAATTTAACAGCACTCATTGAAATAACCTCCACTTCCTGCTGAGTCATACACACATACACACACACATACTTACGCACACAAGTCGACCCACACAGGTTACGGAGATCAAATCGGCTTGAATTGGCTTATATCGAACAAAAAATATGAGTTGAATAAGTAGTGAATACTCATTTATTTATGTCATCATGAATTTGATTAATTTGTACATATAGTTTTCATAGTGGATCTGCCTCTGAGTCCACAGTTGCATGTCCAAATCTTGGATTGGACCTCTGTGTGGAGGTTGCATCAGCATCTATCAGCTGCATTACACCATCAAATGATGAACAAAAAGCAGCTGTAATAAGAATGTCACAATTCTTCTCAGTTGTAGTGGAATAAATTACACAGAAAAAGACAGCGATTCAGAGCTCTGCTTCGGATTAAATGCCGCTACCAAGATTCAGCAAGGGCCCCTCAGGGGATGCTCAACATGAAGCCATGGCCAAAAATAGGCGAGCAAAACGACACGCAGAGTGCTGCAAGTGGGTGGGATGGACTAAGGGTATGGGAGGGTGCTTCTGAACAATATGATTATCGAGATATATAATGTCATCTAATGAGATAACAATATTTTTAGGCAAAAATCTTTGTTATTTCAACTAACTAAAGCTATTTGATACAACATTTTGGCAACAGTATTGTAGCCACTGGCAATTACACCATCTTGGACTGACACAAAAAGGCAATGTGGAGTTAGTCATTTAAACAGAGAATAAAAAAAAAGACACACATGGTTTATAGCATAAAAATACAAAGTTAACAAGGGGGAAAAAAACGTAAAAATAATAATTCAAGTTACAATTATTATTTTTTTTCACATGTTTTAAATCCCAAACATGTATGAATGGGACACCTTCAAACGCAACCATGAAATACTCCCAGTGTGAAATGCCTCACTCGTGGTGCAACAGATCACATAAATTGTGGTTCGGATCGGATCACGTATTTTGAGTCAATTGAGTCAAATTGTTTTTCAGATTTGCAAAAAAATAAAAAAGAAAAGAAAATGAGAATAAATAACACAACTAGTAGAACTTTGTCATTTATTTTAGAAAACGCTGTTGCCCATAAAAAAAAAAAGAAAAGAAAAAAATGAAGAAAAAAAAACGTCCTGTCTCATATGGCCGTTTAGGATTTAAAAAAATCAACACAATATAAGGCAGCGCACATTCTTATTTTATACCTGGTACAGTCGATAAAAATACGGTGTCCTGCAAGACATTTTGAGAATGTATTATTAAATTTAGTTAATGAGCAAACGTGTTTTAAGAAATTAATGAAGACAGTTTTCTTTTTTTATTATTATTATTTTTCATACTGAAATTGCATTTTAAGTCACATTCCTTCCTTTAAACATGGAGAGTGCATTACAAAGTAATATAGAGCCACAATATTAAAAAGGAAGTTAAAAAAAAAAAAAGGTAAGCCAAGGAACAGCTGTTGAACTACCAGTCGGGCACAGCTAGCTAACGCCGGAGACTTGTACTGTATCGATTAAAACTGCGATAATCAAGTAAGCAAAGAAATTGTCTTCTCGGGCTATTGCATTGACATCAATGACTCAATGTATTAGTTGGTAAACTTTTTTTTTGAAGTTAGCCAAGAAAAATGTCACCAAATTTTCCACGGATCGTGTCCAGCCCGAACGGTGGAGCTTGATCCGAATGGAACACGGATCAAAGATGATCCGTTACATCACTATACCTCACTATTTGGAAATCTGTTGCTGATCGCACTCACCTTGTCTGTAGTCTGCATTTCAATGAACCAGATTTCAATGAACCCATGTAAAACGGACCTTGCTGATGTTTGCCGCTTCATATTGTAATATAAATATTGAAATGACCTACAAATGTATGCATGCATGTGCACGTGTGTACGTGCGTGTAGGTGTGTACGAGTGTGTGTATGTGTGCCAAAACATGCCTCATTTCAACCTTGTAGACATTCCGGGCCCCTTGTGTGTGAGTGCAGTGTTTTTCCCGCATCCAGACACCATCTCAAGCAGGCTGTAGAAAAGCAATCTCTCTGCTAAGTGATTTGTGAGAAGTGTCACATTCTCACCTGGTTGTAATTGCCTGCTGCTGTTGCTGTTGCTCAGCTGCAGTGATAGGTGCTCGTGAAGCGAGACAGGACCAAGCAGGCGGGAGGGGACTAATGTGAGCAGCTTGTGAGAGGGATTGTCAGAACTGAAGGGAGTGCTTCATAGATGCTTAAAGTATATTAAAAGCCTGAGCCTTTATGTTCTACGTGCACACTATAGTATGCATACTTTTTCTTAAAGTTCTTGTCTTATATCAGGGCCAAATCTATAAAAGAGTACACAATCAGGATTTGTGAATATATTCATGTCTTTACGGATACTGATGACATTAATTTTCTCCCGCTAATGCTAGCTTCTATCATTTGGCTGATAAAAACCAAACAATATATGCTGAGAAAACATGGCAAGTCCATTTGCTAATTAATGTAATAACTGGGATGGAGGCGGGATCAAGTGAACTGTGCAAGCCACTTGCAGCTTTTGGGGTTGTGCAATAACGTCTCACAAGTGCAGAGTCTCCGCCGATGTTTTTTTATTTATTTTATTTTTTTTTGCAACGAATCAAAATATCAGAATCAGAATTAGAAATCCCTTTATTGTCATTGTACTCAAGTGTGCAACGAGATTAGAGAGCTATGAATTGCCGTTGGCGATGTCACTAAATACATCCCATTAAATGCACAGAAACCTTCACATAAAGTATAGACCACGGTTGGGCAAACATTTTGATTGATTGGCCACAATAGGTTCTAAAATTTGACAGAGGAGCCGGACCAGGAGCAGATGGATGGAGTGTTTTGGTAACCTCACCTCATCGGAGAAAAAAAAAATACATTTAATTTTAAATGATAATGAACAAAAGCATTACAACAAAATATCTGTCTTTGACACACCACAGTATTTTGAAAATAAAACATTAACAAGGTTTATTTATTTATTTTTTTTTTTTTAGTTTGGCGGGCCGTAGTTTGCCCACGCCTGGTATAGACGAAAAATATATTTCCGGGATTAAGGGAGACTCACCCGCCTGTCGGCCAACATCAGGACTAAAGTAGTGGGTGTGCAGTACATATAACTAGTCTTACATCAACAGTAAACCACATTTACAATTTCATACGTACCTGTGATGACATTTGAAATTGTAAATATGGTGCAGCATTGTTATGAAACGTTATGTTTATTATGTTTATTGTCCCACGATGGCCAGCGTTTTAGAACCACCTCAAAGATGGTTCCGAAAAGCGGTTCAATTGTAACTTCTCAGCCAAGAAAAAGCATAATGGAATAGCGACCACTTGTGGTCAAGCAAGCACATCTCAATGTGGAACAAGGCTAATAGAAAAACTGGACTTCAAATTATTCACTATTCGCAGTGACCTGTACCTCTGTATGTCTCCGTTTTTGCAATATGCCGTTGTCTTAATCACGGAATGGATTGTGCAAACTTCTCCTTTAGTTATCGTCTTTGGTGTTCTAGAATTTTGAGGTTACTGAACTTACCAGTGCCTTCTATTTTTTTTTTTTTTTTTAATAAATGCTATCTCTCTTATAGATTTAGGATCGTTTTTAATGATGGCCTCCTTCACCTGTCTTGGGATCTCCTTGAACTTCAATTTTGTGATCCAATTAAACAGATACCAAATGCAAATGCAATACATGATATCAACTCCACTTTTATCTCCTTTATTTGTCTTGGAGCATCAAGGTAAGGAATGGTACCGAGCCAATTAACCTCCAAACCCAAATTCATGTACACCCTTAAAAATCTAGGTAGTTACGACACATAAAATGACTAATTAAAGTAGTAAATGCCATATTTATGTTCATGTTTCACTAAAGCCAGAAATTAGTCTACACTTCAGTAACACATTTTGAAGTCCAGGACTTCCAAGGAACCATGCTGTCATGCATCCATTAATTTTCTATACTGCTTATTCTCATTAAGGTTGCAGGTGTGCAGAACCTGAAGTGAGAGGCCAACATCAAGCCCAGCAGATCTGTTTGAACGAGGATGTAGCCAATTTTAGTAGAGGTGGCCAGCATAATTACGAGATGTTTAAAGAAAAAAATAAATATTCCTTGCACCATTATTTTTATAAGGTTTATAAGGAATTTACGTCCAGTATGAGCAAGTCCATGCTTTTTAGGGAACCCATTAAAACTGCCTTTTTTAACTCAAAATTGTTCTAAATTGACTCCATGCTACAGTGCCTTAAAAAGTATTTACACTCCATTAATGTTTTCACATTTTGGAATGAAAATGGTACACGCTTTTCAAAAATGTATATGAATCTGAAACCTCAATGCAATCTAGAGCAATCAACTGCTTCCAAACAGTAATCATTCTTCAAAGGATATTTTTTGTTTACAAGAAAAAAAAAACATGCCGCAAGCACCTGAGGCTATTCCACAATAATACTAAACTATAATGTCAATATTAAGAAGGACTGAGCCAGCAAGAACAGAGATGAACTGTGACACACGTTGCCGTGTGTAGAAATAGTGGTGATAAGATCCAATAGGATTATTTGAAAATTGCAACTAAATGTAAACTCGTCGTTTTGGCTACATTGTCTATTCCACTAAGCTTTAATTTTACTCCAACCTAAGTTGTATATAAGATAGTTTAATTTTTATTATGTACTGTAAATGCCGCTTGGTGATATATTTCAACGCCAGTCAATTCAAAATTTCTTTGTAACTCATCCCCAGCCCAAAAATAATTGCAATGAAAAAATTAACCAATAAAACTGATTCATCAATACGACCTCTTCATTATGTAGCTCAAACACCGGCTTCCTCCTCTACTACCCCACCTGATCGTTTCTAGAGAACGATGCTCGATTTGCTTACCCAGCTACGTCTTGGCAACAAATTAGTATTTCATTCACGTTGTTCATGTGCTAGGCATAATTAGCTGATGCTTCTGCTTAGTTTTCCTTTCAGACAATGGTGAGAAAACTGCTTATTGTGAAACATGCCTGAATTAATGAATAACAAAATTAAACAGAAGTAAAATAAACTTAAAAAAAATGAGTGCTTCATACACATGTTCTGGTGCCACCGCCGAATTGGACTGCAGAATGCTCCCACTCACACACAAATGCATTTTCTTTTGGGATACTTGAAGTTCTCATTGTAACGCCAAATGAGAGAAACACTCGTATTTAAATTGCGCTCCAAAATATTTTTTCTGTGTTGGTATAGTCAATAAAAGCTGGTCCTTGACGATAAATTGCACTCCATTCAAGTGGGCTTGTTTTTCTATTGGAGAATGAGCATCTTTTGGGACAATTGGAGTACTGAGCAGTTATTTTTGTTCCAGGGACCGTCTAATTTTCTAGTAATGAAATATGAGCAGAGCAAAAGGCAAACGAGGTTAAGTTAATTGGGAGTAACATCTCTTCATGTGTCCTTTGAGTTATTGCAAAACTATCGCACTTCCTCTTGCCACATTTTGTTGCGGTGGGTCTGCGTGCTCTCTTGAGAATGTGTGCATCTTTTTTCTTTGCCTAAAAAATGTGTTAGAAACATTTGAACACATGCATTTCCCTCATAACTTTAACCCCACAGACTTTAGTAATTATGATAATGATCTGGCAGCATTCTATGCCCAATTTAACTTACATCGAGAGATCGTTGGGATCAAACAGCTCAGTGATTCCGCTCCTTTGTACCCATGCATGCTCTATTTTCACCCAGGCTGCTTCCTTCATTACTTTACAAAAGGATGGTGAGTCGGACTATTAGAAGCAACTTTTCCTTTATCTCATGGCAGTAGGAGATAGTTATATTGATGTGTTTTGATGAGGATACGGTGCCAATGATTCATGATGCTCCGTAGTCATTAGTGACAGATAGTGTCAGTCCTTCGCTCTCTTCATTTTCAGTTCTGAGAAAGGCCTTAGTGTCTTGGTTTTGCTCTGTTTTTATGCCTACAGTTTGTGTTCTCTGGCCGAGACCAGGTGAAGGGCTTGTTTAATTAAGAGTATGTCACATTTGGGCAAATTGCAAGTCTCAAGTCTTAAGTCAAGTTTTATGTCAAGTCACAAGTTACTATGAATAAAAAAAAAAAAAAATAATCAAGCAGGTCAAGTTCGAGTTCCACAAAATTTCAAGCGAGTCGAGTGAGGATAAAAGCAAGTCCAATCTCTCTAAATAAAAATATAATTATATTGGACTGATAATAGAATAGAAGTTTAAGAATATTTTTTTTCACGGATCTTAACACAAAAGTAAATTCACACCTTTATTTATATATTAAATGAACATTAACTTGAGAAAATGAAATAAAGTGCAAATTTACCAGAACTTATATTATTTTAAAAAATACATGCTTTTGGCCTCTTTTGCAGTGTTTACAGTAACCAATATATGTAATATTGTAACTTTGATGATAAATATTGACTTATTCTGTATATTGGAATGAACATGCATTCAACAGATTTTAAAATAAGACAAACAATTGTTTTCTAAATATATTACTGTGTGTGTTTGTGTGCATGTGACTGTTGATGGGTGAGTGATAGGTATCAACTTTGTGCATTTTGTAGGTTGTCACCTTTAAGAACGTCAGTCCGTTTACTTTCATCAGTTTACAGTCTGATCTGTCAAATCAAAGTTGGCGGACACACATAGGGTAGCATGGCAGTGAGTCACTCGTCAATGCCACTGTGTGTTTGCTGTAGCCATTATTGTGAAGCATCAAATGCAGAGGTCAACTTTTGTGGGTATCGTGTTGTCACTCACTCAATACAGTGACTGCATTTTTTGTAAGTTATTTTTTTGCACTATTGTGGCCAATGTATGCGTTCTTGAATAAAACTGATTAAAAATGATCATTACAGCTAACATGCAAAAGGAATTCTGCATCATTTCGGATAATGAAAAACTGTTTTTCTTGATAAATTGTTTGAAATGAAAATGGAAAAACAGCTATGAAATGTAATGGTTTTGGAGGTGGCAAAAGAAAAACAATGGAGATACATATTTTCCATTGGAAAGTGATGATCAGTATTCTGCTATTCAACATGTTTAGACATGAACAAATACAAATTAAGGGAAAAGGAGAATGCAGGCAAAATTGAGATTGTAAAAATTGATATATCATTCTAAATAATATTTTTCATGGACTGGACTGGGTAGGCTTAAGGACGAGAGAAACGCTATGAAAAGAGCAAGTGATGATTAGAGTTGAAGAGCCTCACACTAAAATTTGCTTTAAGAGAGCTCCATCAAGGAGCGAGTAGAAATAAATCATTTTCACCACACTAAGTCTGATCTGGATGAATGTTTCATGCAAATGCTTGTAGGATCACATTCATAAATCAGCAACAGTGGCATTGCTGAATGATGTCAACAAACATGACCTACAAGTTCCTTGTCCCGAAATGGGGTCCCGTATCTAATGAATGTAAACATCTTCATTACCATCTTGTCAATGAGGAAAGTCATTTCCATGCCTCTTCTGTGATTTTGCTGGAGATCAAGGTGCAAAGTCAGTTTGTATGAAGAAATGTCGACAAATACATTGGAACATAAAATTGTCAAATTAGTGGAAAATAAACAATTACTCAAATATTCAAATCCTAGACAATAATTGTGGTTACAGATCTACAATCCGCTAGACGCAGGTCAAGTGACGAAACTCAAAAAACAGATGAAAAACATCCTCTAGATGCCATAATAACTAGTAAGAAATCGGGTTGATGGTGACTAAGTCTGCACGTCCTCCCAAGGCTTGCTCAAGTGGTTACCTTCTTCTAGTGGAACCAAGCCAGCTGCGTTCATTCCCACAATGGCGCAAACGCCCGTTTTGAACTGCAGGCATCTACGAAAATACCAAAAGAAAGAAACCCCACCCATGGGTACGTTAGACCGCGCATTGCACTAGATTTGTCCTGGGCATGAAAATAACACCCATTGTGTTAAAAAGATACATTTTTAACATTTAAAGTTCCCACAGGTGCCGTGTCATTGTCTCTTTCGCCATTCACTCCAGTCAGGAAGAATAGCTGTTGCACATTTTGTTGAAAGTGGAAGAGGGTTGCACATCTATCAGATTATATATGAACAAAAAAATGAATGGAAATCCAGTAACTATACTAAAAAAAAAAGCTAACTATTTTAATTTTCTTTTCCTTAGAAAAGCAGAGCAGACCAACTCAGAAAAAGACACTTCAGTGTACTCATATAGTATACTCCCTTTAATGAAAGCAGAACAACTTAAATTAATGTACATTTAATTATGTGCATTTTTTTTTGCCTAAATGTCTAAAGACTGTAAGGTGTAAGTGACTCAAATTGAGGTAAGTATCAGTGAGTATCAGCGGGCTCAGACAAAGACGTCTATTGGGGTCTCATTACACTATATTTTGTAGATCGTTTATATTTTGTAGCCTGTTACTTGTTACAGTCCAAGATATGTTGTGTATCAAGCAGCGTGCTTATTGTTGTCAGTGTTGATAAACATTTAATGTTGTAAATTTGGTGTAAATTATTTTTAGACAAGGCTCAGCATTTATATTGACATTGGCTTTATGCTCGTAAAATGTTCACACTACTGCCGATAAATATCTCAATTCTCTCACTTGCGTCATTTAATTTATATTTATTTGTAAGCATTTTAAAGCTATTACAGAGGCAAGAGATGTTTGGAGATGAATTTGTTGGATTCACTTAAGAGTCAGACTCGTCTCAGACGCACCAGATAATTTGGTCAATGAAAATAGTCTGTAGTCAAAACATCATTTTCGTGCCGGAGCAATGCTATTACAGCGTGTTTGAGACTATGGTATAGATACGTTATACCTCACTGGACGTTTTTTTTCTCGCTCCCCAGCACATCTTGCAATTTGGTGAAAAAAAGCAGACAAAATTTTAGACTGCTTAAAAGCTGGTCTGTCTTGCATTGCAGGTGGTCTAACGCCATTTTGGTTTATTTAATTGAGGTACACGCAGACAGATTCAGTGCGTGGAAGGACCTCATGGGATTACGTCTACCTATGGATCATTGTAGTAATCAATTCATTTAACGTAATAATAATTGCTATCTTAAAAATATTTTAATAGCCCCCCGTCATACTTGGCCATTGAAGGTCACACCTCATCCACACACTCAAATGTAATCACTAAAGGCCTTTCTCACGCCTTGCAAATATATCCAGCCTTTATAACTACCACTGTTCTGGTCTCTCAGCGGATACATTCAGTAATAACGAGAATATTCATACAGTGCAAATCTTTCATTTTCGACAGCTGTCGGCTAAATGGGTATTTGTCAGCGAACCATGCTTCTCGCTCATCATGTTTGATTTGCAAGGAAAATCGAGAGAAGCATGGCCAGATTTTTTTCAGTGGGGTGGCCAGGGTGATAACTAGACAATGCCATTTTATTTGCCCTGGCCTTGCTTTTGTGTACTATCTCAATGACTATTTCTATCTCATGTACTGATTCACTACAAGCTAAGGGAAAATCATTAGTTAATTGTCACCAACTAGCCTCCGATGTCATTTTGCCAGAGCTGGGCACTTGACCCTTTTTTGTCGGTCAGCCCCCCAATAAAAATTAAATATTCTTGTCACAATATTTTTTTTAGGTTTGCATTCAGATGAGATGCATATTTTTTGAAGCCGCTGGTTTTCCCTACAGAGCTTGGGCGGCTCCCTCTCTCATTTCCTGGTCACGCCCCTGCAGCTTCAGGTTCCGGCTCTTTGGCACCTGCAGCTCATCAACACCCAGATAAAAGATCAGTGCAGCCAGGAGTCAGGCGCCAGATTATTCCTGTTTATGTCGTTGTTCTACAGCCCAGAGCTGCTCGCAGAATTTTCCTGCCTCATATTTAGCTTGGTTTGTGCCAACCTGTCTCCGTGTTTTTTGTTCTTCTCATGCCTGCCCGAAGCTGAGCCCTACCTCACCGCTGCCTTCGTTCTCTGGATTTTGGATTGTCCTCCCGGTCTCAACCCACCCCCATTCCTCGACACTCTGGACACATTGCCTCACCTCCATTCACTCCACAATAATTCCTTACTTATTGCCTTCTCTGACTCCGCTTGCTCTTTGGTCCGCTTTTCGCCTCCTTGGTTAAAACTAACCACAACACCGCCCCTAATAATACATGTGTAGTTTCCAATAGGGTTTTATTTCAATCTAAATTAGAATACACCTGGTGACACAAAATTACAAATAAATAAATAAACTTTATTATCTCGAACACAAGAGACTAAAAATGACTGCGCAACGAACATTTTTTTTTTTAATTCAGAGCTTCAGTTTGTTGGTTTAAAGTTCATCAATATGTTTTGATAAACTGTCTCTTGTGTTGGTCATGGTTTGATCTTTTACGATAAAGGTTGAGTGGGAGGCATGGTAGGTCTGCCCCACTTCTATAAAAACTATTTTGAAATATTGCTTGGTTTGAATTAATTGCCAATATAAACATACATTGCCCTAGTCAAAGAATCATTCTTACGTGACAAATCCTCTGACCTGACAGAGGTGCCAAATCCAGAAAGTAAAACCTGCCCCAGTTTGGCTTTAGCCACAGGTGCTTCTACTCAACCGGCAGATAACAAGCTCTTGATTAGAAGCACATGCGGAAAAAGACAAACGGCAGCTTTCTAGATCTGGATTCGACACATCTGTCAGAGGATTTGCATTTTGGCTGAGGAAAAAAAAATGGAGAAAGTAGTGATTTTGCATTAGTGTGTATGTGCGTGAACATTTGTGTTGCGCTGTCAGCTGCCGTTAAAGTGAACGGCAGTATGAGGGCGAAAGGGTTAGATCTGTCTTCTGTAAATTGCGCTCTTCTGACTACCAAGGGTCATCAACCCTCCACAACCCTCTGCCCCTTGAGCATGTATGTGTTTGCCCACACCAACCACACACAGTAATAGCCCTCAGGGTTAATTGACCACAAGCAGTGCACTTGTTCCTCCAAATAGACATTCAGAGTTTGGATCTCCCGTCGCACCCTCTACACTGCCCTACGCACAATATAATTATCAGTTCTTCTTGTCTAGACAACTATCAATTAACTCAAAAACCTATCCTATCTATAGAGTTGTACTCACTTGTATGGAACATTTTATTTAATTTTATTTATTTATTTACAAAATTCCAACGAATCGACCAGACTGTCTGTTCTTCCTTAACACATCCACTTTGTGTTACCTTAACAAAAGTGTCCGACTGTGTTTATTAAGAATGACATGAAAGATTGCATTGTGCTATTATTCACGAGAATTTTAAGGAGCGTGCCCAAACATCCTCAAGACAATTTTTCTACATCGACAAAAAGTAACCGTTCTGGTAATCGAAGTTGGTCCGCGTGACTTTTAAGTGCTGCGCTCTTGCGTTCAGTGTAGTCATGTAATGATTGGACTGTCTTCCTTTCAATCATCATACACAGCACCAGGGTTGGCCATGATGTCAATTGTGGATTTTCATGAGATCTTTTGAATTAAACCAGACTAGGCCGAAATTCCCCCCTACTGTCTCCTTTCCAGAACTCACATTACCTTTAACATTTGAGCTTTGTCTAGTTTAGGTCTGACATATTCTCATTCTGATTGTTTCTGTTGTGCAAGGTCACCATCATCACTGATAACTTGGCTGAGGAATAATTTTTCATCAATCAAGACAGGTGCATTGCTTATACGCAAATGAAACCATATGAGACTGAGTAGGGCAAAGACATTTTTTTGACGTTACAAAAAAACAAACAAAAAAAACCCATCACCTTACTGTGGTGGAGGGGTTTGTGTGTCATGGTGACCCTCGGAGCTAAGTTGTCTGGGGCTTCATGCCCCGGGCTGTCATGTATCTGCTATCAGGTCTCAGTGGGCGGGTCCTCATTCAGCACATCTGCTGTCCATTGTCACTCAGATGTCCCCATAAGGCTGCTGAAGCTGCCCCTTAGTGTCAGCTGAGTCACTTGCTCACCCCTATTGTTTCACTGTGTCTCTGCTATGAGTTTATTATCAGGAGTAGTATTTTATTGCTCCCCTGTCCTCATGTGTAGCATATTTCCTGTGTTTTTCTATCATTTTCTTGCTTTGCTCAATCTATTCTCGTTTATTCCCTGTGTGTTGCAAGGACATTTTGTTGTTTCTTCCTTCCTTGCATATTGCAAGTATTTTTGTTTCTTGTTTCTTTATTCCTTGTATTTGTATCAATTGTGCATTCTTTTTTCAAGTGTCTACATTTACTGGACACTTATTCATGCATTACCCAATGCAACACTGGTAAGGTCCCCCTTGGCGCCCGGTCTGGAGGTGGGACTTGTTGGCAAGTCCTGCACTCATGGGGACCGGCCGGGCTTAACCCGAAAAGACAACCTGGGTCCCCCTTCGCATGGGATTATCACCTGTGGGAGGGGCTAATGGGATCAGGTGACCTGTGAGCTGGGCAGCGGAAAAAGGCAGAGTACTTGGCAGTCCGATACCTGCCTACTGAACTTAGCCCTTGGGATATGGAGTGTCACCACGCTGAAAGGGAAAGAGCCCAACCTGGTACGCAGGGCAAAGATGTTCCGACTGGAAGTAGTCAGACTCACCTCCCCATACCGCTTGGGCTCTGCTACCAGTCCTCTTGTTTTGTTCACGAGTGAGGGCAGGATGGAGCGTGAGATGTGCAGGTGGGTCAGTCCAGCGTCTGCTGTGATGCGGGCCCTGTATTGCTCTGTCACAATGAAGAAGGAGCTGAGCTGAAAGGCTGTCGATCCGGTTACTGAAAGAACAAAATATCGGATACATGCGGACAAAATGAGTTTTCTCAGCATGATGTCTGGGCTCTCCCTTAGAGATAGGGTGGAAAACTATGTTATCTGGGAGGGAGTCAGAGACGAGCTGCTGCACCTACACGGGCATCTGATTAGGATGCCTTCTTGTCGCCTCACTGGTAAGGTGTTCCGGGGATCTCACACCGACTGTAGGCTCAGTGGACAACCCAGGACGACATGCTGGAGAGGCTATGTCTCCCAGCTGGCCTGGAAAACTTCAAATCGTTTGACCATTGCGATGGCGAAGTAGAATGACTGAAGTAACATACTTTACTCAAATCAAATCGATGGCTTTAAAACTACATAAAATTCACATTAAGCCCCTATGTTAAGTAAAATATGATCAAACCACGTCATGTGTCGTTACATCCTTCTGTCCCTCCGCTGTACCACTTATTCACAGTCTTGTGTGCGAGTCAAGGGCCACTGTGGACTGGTCGCCAGCCAACCGCAGCATTTGTGTATCTTTTTGCCATTTTGTGTGCATGTGCCAGCATACATCTCTTGATGGGCCTCCCACTGATGGGCTCAGTTAGCATCAGCGGCTAATCATGGTAAATGAGCGCTAGCAGGGATGCTAGATTGGCGCGAGTTGGCATTAACTGGTGCATTAGCAAGTGTTGGGCAATTACTTTAATGATGTAAATTGGACTGAGATTTCCCTCTGCACAGGAAGTGAAGGGGAGAAATGTAACAATGATTATGATTACGCAGCTAATTATAGTATCAGCTCAGTGCTCCACATATGCTTAGGCAGTCTGTTTATTTAGATGGCAGGGATGTGCTGATTGCGGCATTTTGGTGTGTGTGTTTGCGTGTGTGTGTGTTTGTGCGGTAGCACGCGCGTGTTTTAGAATGTGTTTGTTTGTTAGAGAAAGACAGATGAAACTTACAAATCAACAAATTGCTCAAAGCCATTTTGTTTGATAAAAGTTCCAACATAATACACACACATATATGACGTATATATATATATATATATATATATATATATATATAAGCTTGTTGTGAAGCAACGATAATACAAACTAAGCACTATAGTGCCCTTTAAGAAACTCCCGGCTCAACCGGCAATACTTTTGCCATGACTGCTTTGTTTTAACACACAAAAGGATAAGATTTGGCCAAGATGGCAAAATAGAGAGATGACTTGAGACATAACATTGTATGGAAAAATGTTTAAAAATAAATAACTTGACCCACATTATTGGAACATTTTTTAAGTAATTAGACAGAGGCTATTTAATATTAATTACACATAAAAATACAACAGCAGCTAAACATTTCCAGGACATTGCACTCAAAATAAATTAATCAAAAGTGTTGTGTCCCAATGTGGAAAGACAGCAAGCAAGCTTTTGCAACACCCTGGTCGGCTGTCTTGAATTGCAGTGCAAACAGACAAACATTCTTGATAGTCAATATATTTGAGTGTAGCTTTTTTTAATGACATTATACATACGGGGGAAGCAGTATGCATGTTATAATGAGGTTTTTATTACAGTTTTTATTTTCTGAGCATCCTTTGTGTATCATTGTCTTGTGGTTTAATTGTTTGCGTATATGAGAAAAATTACTCAAACCTCCACAGCATTGCCTTGTGGATAACAGTTGATATTCTGGCATTATTTAGTGTTATGAGCAGTGCTTAAAGTTGGGGAAAAAATAAGTGCCAGTACTTCATGTTTTAAACTCGTGCCAGGTAAAATAGGGGATTTTATTTAATTACAAAATAAATATACAATAGATAGTAGGTAATAAGTATATGATAAATACATATTTTTTTTGTCTGAGCATGAAATTTCCAACTCAATTTGAATTCACCGCTTGTCCTGTGAGCCAATGCTAACGCTGGAGAACTGTGACGTATCATCATACAATGACGGCTTAAATAAACCGTCATTGATATGCTTCCTAAATGAAAAAAATAATATGATTTGAGGATGGTGTTGTGTTGATGTTGGTAACAACTATGTAATTGCACTAATAAATCCGCAAATGCAAGCCAAAATGCCGCAAAAAAAATAAAATCAAGCTAGCCATCACCCCTCAATGCAGTCCAACTGCGTAAAAGTCCGCATTGTCATTTATGTATGATTTGGATTGCTTTTATTTTTAATTTAGCCTGCGCGCATGCGGCGTGTTACGGTATGAGTATGTTTGTAGCATCCTAAATGACCGCGCGAATGCTTAATTAACTGTTAATAGAGGCAAAAAAAAAATGCTCTTTCATTTTTTAAAATTTGAGCTACCCAAATTACTGTAACAAGAAATGCACCAAATTTGGGCTCACGTGATGTATCGATACGCTGTGAAAATTCCCGACACGCTAGAGGCTACACTTGAGAAGTGCTGGTACTCCGTATCGGCGTGTACCGGCACAATTAAAGCACCGTTTATTAGAAACATGAAGTTTGAGAATGTGCACTAACTTACAAGGACATTCTAAAATGATATTTCCGCAGAAAGGTTGCCAACCACTCGCATACGGGGTTGGCTGCTATGGTTCCTACCCATGATGGATGTTCTCCCTCCATGGTTACTTGATATTGTTTATTAATGTCATAAAAGCCTCTTTATGTACAGTATTTATGCAAGTGCTATTCTAAGATTTGTTGGCACTCCCCTCGGCTGTCCCTTGATGTGGTTTACGAGGACAGAATATGTGACCTCGATGTTCAATGAGTAGGATTCAGTGACAGAACAGGAGAGAAAAGAGCACCTTTGTGTTCCCAACAGTATGAGTCAAGCTGGGTGTTTGCCCACCACTCTTTGACCCAGCTGTTGTGTGAATTGAGTCTTAAATGCCACTGCAGCATTGCTGGCCACTCTCACAACCGCTTGATACTATAATTGCATGAGATTGTGTGTCTTTTCACTTCAGGAATAAGTAATACTGTACATCACATTTAATTCAGACTTATATTGACAGGAAAATAAAACTAACTAAGTACGTATTTGAAACATGTAGAAACAAACTCTGTTTGAGCCGTTTTTTTTCTTCTTGGAATCCCAACCATGCTAGACATGAAATAATTGCCTTTTCTCTAAATGTGCCAGTTCGGGCGCTGCTTTAAAAATGTAATGCCACAGAGAGCTCTGAAAATAGTTGCAGTCGTTCAAATGAGTTTTTATTTTGGGTAATATCCATTTAGCAATGTGTAAATTGGACCGTGACGGGGTCATGCCACAGGGTTATGATGAGGCCAAGCTGGTAAATGTCAGAGGGCACAAAAAAGTGAAGTGACGGCTGGTTAGCACAATGGCTTCACAGTACAGAGGTGCGGGAGTTCCGGCTCCAGCGTTCCTGTGTGGTTTGCATGAACTCCTTGTGTCCGTGTAGTTTTCTCCGGTACTCCCGTTTCCTCCGACATTCCAAAGACATGCATAGTAGGTTGATTTGACGCTCAAAATTTCTTAGGTGTGAGGGTGAGCACCGATTGTTGTATGTCTTTGTGTACCCTGTGATTGGCTGGCAACCGATTCAGGGTGTGTTAGGATAAGTGGCTTGGATAATGGATGGATGGAAAAGGTGTGAATTTTTGGATAGGTGGATAAATAGACAGACAGACAGAGGGACCCCGTAAGTAAAGAGAGAGTATTATTCATCATTGAACTGCGTCAGTCAGCATTCATTTGGGACCAAAACTAGGGAGATCTCACAGTTCAGTTTGATCCTCAGGAAGTTTGATTTCTGTTTTCACACCTGATCCTATGAAACGAGTCAAGAGGGAAAACCAAATTAAAACAGATGCTAGCATGTTCAGGGTGTTAGCTGAAATATACTCCAGTCTAGGGTTTTCTTTCCAAGTTATTGAGAAGCTGGTGGTGGGAAGACTCGAGTACATAAAATCATTTGATGACTGCTGGTATTCGAATGATCTTTCTGGTTATCACTTTAGCTTTGTTTTTACCTCTGTTCTGTCTTAGGGTTTTTAAATGAATAATAATATAATAATAATAATAACAGCAGGTTTAAACTGCAGCAAACAGCAGTCCCAGGCTGAAAGTGAAATAACTTAATTAACTTTATTATTATTATGCATTTATATATTTGGGAAGGATTTTCCAAAAGGGACCGTATGTAGGATATATGTGATAAGATATTTTTTGCATATTATTGAAATTAATAATGTTGTTTTTAATGAACTTTTAAATATCAAAACATTATTCACACTGCCCCTTTAACAACCGAAAGCACACAGTCACAGGACAAAAAGATAGAGTTGGATGAGTCATATGTCATCGACCATGTATGGTAAGTTTCAAGTGGACATTATACATCTGAACACTTGACCTCAAATTAAGGAGATACTGTGGCTCTGTTGTGCTTGGGTGGATAATATTGCTGGCAAAGCTTTGCTTGGTTTGTCCCCTCAGAGAGAACAGTCACAGCGAAAAATGCTAAACTGTTCTGATTTATAACCTCTGTCCTACAATGAAACATTTATACTGGGAAGGTAGCGGTCACTTTCAGCATGGCAATGCCCTCATTCATATCCACAAAGGAAGACAGGGAGATGAGTAATGTGCTGGCTGCCCCAACACTGCAGACAGAGAAACCAAAAGAAGACGAGGGTAGCAAATCCTTTCGATTATGTGTGAAAATATGTGGTTAAAGAAATATCTAAAGTGACGGGCTGAGTTTCCAGAAAATACTGCACCTTTATGAACCTTTACTTTGAATGTAGTTGGTCGGAAGAACAAGGCTGAAAGTGCAAGGTAATAACCGAATCATGTTTATATATTTATTTTTAAAATGACAGGGAACTTACTTCCATTGTACTACAAAGACAACAGATACAATTTTACCAAAGCACCGAAAAATGTCTTCTTAAGGCGTATTAACCCATCTCGACAGAACTATGTTGCGATTCATTTAATTTGCTAGGAAGATTTTGTTGAACCCAAAAGTAAAATGAAATACATTAACGACATGGTCATATTAGAGTTGGGTGCATCCGAAAATTTTGCTGGTCCATCATTCATCATTCACCAGCAGCCGAGCCATCCGTCCGTCATCTTCAGTCTGTCATTATTTGAAGCCCCCGTGAACAAACACACCTGAGAGCAAAAAAGTCCGTCAGTGATGGACTCAGAAGGTTTTAGTTAGTGACGATTGTAGTGACGGACGAAAACCCACTTCTGTTGGTGCACAATTTTTAAAAATTTCCCATCGATCAATCATTCGCCAGCAAAATGAGCATCAGTCAGTGACCGATTGATTCCCATCTCTCACTGCGGCAGCACATCTGATTCAAATGATCAGATAATCATTAAGGTCTGCAGAAGCTGGATAACAATCCTGATCATTTGAATCAGGTGTGTTGCAGCAGCGAGAGATGGAAAACAGGTAGGATAGCGGACATCGAGGAACAGAATTGAAGACCCTCGGTCAACAGTACTTTTTTATACAGCTCAGTCCATTCAATGTTTTCTGTTCTGCAGCTGCCAGCACAGTGGACGACTGGTTAGCACATCCACCTTATCGTTCAGAGGTCAACGGTTCGATTCGAGGCTCTGGCCTTCCTGTGTGGATTTTGCGTGTTCTCCCTGTGCCTGTGTTGATTTTCTCCGTATACTCCTATGGCGGGTTAATTGAACACACTATTGTCCCGAGATGTGATCGTTTGAGTGAATGGTTGTTTGTCTGCGTGCACTGCAATTGGCTGGCTACCAGTTCAGAATATACCCCGCCTACTGCACAAAGACAGCTGGGATAGGCTTCAGCATGGCCTCGACCCTTGTGAGGATAAGCGGTTTGGATAATGGACGGATGGATGTGCAGATGTTCGGCAGATTGCCAACATCCAACAGCATTTCCGCTGCAGAAAATCCTCATAAGATAATTCCCGGCATACACAATGAAAGCACATATCCCATACTTCTTCTCACTATTGTGTGTATATCTTCTTATATTTCTGCTTCTTAGCCACTTTCAAGGAGAGGAAAATTTGGAAAGTATTTAGCAACTAACACAACTTTATTTGGTAACACTTTCTAATGAGTTTTTTTAAATCACTAGGACAGGACGGTGGGCGACTGGTTAGTACCTCCGCCTCACAGTGCAGAGGTCGGGGGTTCGATTCCAGCCCTTGTCTTTCTGTGTGAAGTTTGCATGTTCTCCCCGTACCAGTGTGGGTTTTCTCCAAGTGTTCCGGTTTCCTCCCACATTCCAAACACGTGCATTGTAGGTTAATTGAACACTCTAAATTGACCCTAGATTTTTGCTTGTGATTGTGTGCCCTGTAATTGGCTGGTAACCAGTCCAGGGTGTACCCTGCCTACTGCCCGAAGACAGCTGTTATAGACTCCAGCACCCCCAGTGACCCACGTTAGCATAAGTGGCTTAGATAATAGATGCATGGACAATTCACTCGACTGCAAACAATAAACTCACGTATGTCCTTGACACAAATAAAAGACAATAAAATTTTTGATATTTGTAATTCAGACATTCAGACATAGTGGGAGGAGAATAGCCAGCAAATATAAATCATGCTATTGCTAAATGGAAGCACACTTGCACAGGACACTCCTTTCAGAATGAGATAAAAAGGGTGTCTTTCATACCAAATACGTACCATATTGCCACCCCCCCCCAAATGTTCTTAAACAAAGGCACAATAAACAGCCGTAGCTGACAGTTTCATTGAGATTCTGTTACATGGGAAATTACTGCCACCGCAAGAATGTCCCTCAGTGAGACGCTGATTGTTGTTAGTATTAATAGAAACAGATGGTTGAGACACTCCCAGCAACAGCCAGGCAACAATTAGGTATGGGAGCTGTTTGAATAACTTACTGTACAATACTGTACATCTTAATGCCGTTCAAAGTGGCTTCATTTTGAATGACTTAAAAGCCTTCGAACCTTTCCCTTCAGCACCAAAAGCAGATCCACCCACTTTCTTCTATTTTTGTCCCCCCTGTGTTCTGTTATCTGTTTCTTGCCTCCCACCCGTGGTCTTTTCCTGAAAAACAAACTGGTTTGTGCGTTGTTTTACCCAAAGGCTGCCCTGAAAATAAAATTGGATCGTTTTCAACATTCTCAAACAAAACAAAATAAAATCTAGGAGCACGATGAAGAGTGCTTTGGTGTATATATAATGGTTTCTCAACTCGCAAAACCAAAAATAATTTTCTGAAGCATTCACGTGATACAAACCAGCGAGGCTTCGGGCGACTTCATTTACAACTGCACCCCTAAGGTCTTGTTCAGACTGCCAGCCAAAATCCAATTTTTAGCCCTTCCAGGTTGAAACTAGATGGCTCTTTTATCATCCGAACAGTCACAAAGCGTATGGAATCCGATTTTTAAGAGACTGGTTCAAACCACATTCGGGAGGTGGTTTCATATCCGATTTGGAGAGGATGCCTCTCAGTTTGAAGATCTCCAAATAGCAATCCGTTTGGACTGTCCGTGGGCTGTCGGAGAGCAGTGTGGAACGCTACAGAACGGGGCAGATTGAATAAATTGAAAACAAGAGTCCCTGGACAGAGGAGGAAACACATTACATTATCCGACTGTCGGGAGATGGCGCCATACAGGCAAAGATTGGTGACATGGATAGAAACAAATCCATTTATGATAGTACGTCGTGTGTTGCCACTATTGCAATTATATGACGATAAGCACTACCGTGCTGGACGACGCCTTTGTTCCGATGTTTTGGCTACAGCAACCTGTCAAATGGGTAAATTTTGGGAGATTAGACTGGTTCGAAATTGCGAGCATCTTTTTCTTCTTTTCCTTTTCGGCTTTTCCCTTTAGGGGTCGCCACAGCGAATCAGTTGCCTCCATCTTCGAAATTGTGTGCATGATGATTTTTTAATGAGTTATTGCTTTGCCATGAATTCACAAACACATCCATGGAATTTATTTTGCTGATGCTTTGCTGGATTTTCGGTGATTCTTCCAATTGCCATCGAAGGTAACACTGATTTCCGTTTTTCGGATGCGGGCTTTGAACGTCTCTCGAGCCGACGCAAGCGGTTGAGACTGAGTGGGAAAAAGATGGGGATGTATTTTAAAAAGATTCGTAAAAAGTCAACCCTGCAGCTCTTTGCGTCTCGGATGCGCGACAAAATGAGATGGCGCGGACTGAACAGGGCCGAATTTGATTTGTCAGTCAGTCAGCCCGAAAAGTCGGATTAGAGGACAAATCAGATATACCTGTGAACGTAGCCTAAATGAAGCAACATTTGATACAATCTTTGCAGAAACATCTTCAACATGACGCAATACACCCTTGCTGTTTTTGTCTTTCATGACAAATCTAAAATAGCAAATAAATCAGTCTCACCAAGCAAACTTGGGACTTGAAGGAGTTGTGGACCGCAGCTTTGTTATGTCTTGGACACCACTGGACTGCGCACAACACTCGGTTCACACAATTTTTGGTTCATGAACACTCTTGACAAATCCACAGAATGATCGGTTGTGGTTTTTCTCGTGCTGTGTAAACATCACACATTGCAAATGTCTTTGCTTTTGTGTCCCTAATTAGCCCACACAACCATGCCAAAATTACTAGCAATCATTAGGTCACCCCAAACGTATTAGTGTTGAATGAAAATAATATACATACGCTGTACAATAACGGCAGAGAGATATATACACAATATGCTTGGAATGCATACATAAAACTTCCAGAATTAAAAGAAATGCCGTTTATGTGTTGCTTTCATTGGTGAGTTGGAGACTTGCTCAAAATATTGTCAGGCAAGCAGTTATTGCCTCCCCGGCACAATCACACATACACAAAACTAACTATGCTTGGTATGTTACGAGCATGGGACAATTTGTGGCTTCAGTGGATTCCATTAGGAGCTGATAAGATTTAAAATGGGTACAGCTTCATTTAAATCACGTCGGCATATAGCTGTGTTGTAAATTCCATTTACCCCTCTCTGATTCTGGTGATAGCTGCAGTGAAATAGAGACACATATTGTCTTAAATTGGTTTCATGATTTGACTCAATATACATGTATTTTCCACATTTACAGAGGGTGCGCATGTGCACACACACGCGCATAATTCAAGATGGTCTGTATGTAAATGAGCGTCTACTGTATGAAAAGGCAAATACATTTTAAGGGATAATGCGTTGTATGATATATTTAACTTGAAAATAAATATACCTGAATGCTGCTAAATGTGTGATGCAACATCAGGAAAGAAACAGTCCTGAGAACTTGACATTTCTCTTTTTTTTTTACATATCTGCGAGAATGTGTAATGAAATATTCTGTAAGCATTTTAGTTCACACCCATGGCTGTCGTGCCCTCTGACAAAGCATAGAAAGTCAAAACCTGCTTCCCGGATCCTATGAATTGTCCCCCTTGCTCCAGTGTGTGCTTGTTGTGTTCGCTATTGCGATGGGTTTAAATGGATAGGCCAAAGGTTGTAAATATGTATCCGTACAAAAATGTACGACAGTAAAGTGCGATTTGTTCAAGCTGCACAACCATCAAATTTTGTAACACATGCGGAATTTACCCACCGGATTCTGGTGAGATCATCCTGCAATAGGTCTTCTCACTTCTGTCTGAACAGCAATCAAAACCAGTTGTATGGGACCAAATATGTACTTGGGGAGAGCAGAATCATGCAGGGAGGAGTAATACAGTCAACGCCAACGGCTCGTGAGGAGCTGAGAAAAGTGAGAGTGGAGGAATGAAGCATAATCGTGGAAAGGTAGTATGAAGACAGGCAGAAAATGGTATGGAAAATGAATAAGAACATAAACAAGTCTCCAAGCTTCCTTCCCTTCCTTCAATCTCATATATATAAATGTGATGGCTCTTCTCCCCATACAAAACCCCACAGGCAATTTAAAGAAAGTAGGCCAAAATGAAATATGGCCGCAATATAAAAACAACACTTCAGACACACAGCAGCCATATAAAGTTGTAACCTTTTGTGTGTGCAAGTGCACACATGAGCAAGTGAGGAAGACAATTGAGTTTGGAAAAGGTGTGGGTGCAATGGGGCGTTATATAGGTCGCCAGGCAATTGTTTTATTAAGATTGAATGGAAAGTGGGTTCTTAAATGAAATTTTACACAACTGAAATAGTTATATAATCTATCAGATTTCGTCCTCTTGCTATCCCTTTCATGCCCATGCCCACGCACAACCTACACAGAAAAGTCTTGCTCTGCTGCAGTCCCACTCCTCTCAGAATACTGTAACCTTTAGGCAGGATCATACCGCGCCATGAGGATTAAATCTCTCATAATCTGTCTGTGACATGTACTGCATGTGGAACATGTTGGCTGGAGAATGAAGCTTGACCCAAATAATGATAAGGGCACAACTGCACTGGCGCAAAGACAAAATAGATAAACTTGTCACCATGGCCTCTGGCTGCCACCTCACCTGTTTCCATGGAATTGTACCGGCTGTGAGTCAATACCTGACCTATGTATTCTATTCTTTAAAGGAAGACAAGCCCTAATATGGACCATTTTTCACTAAAAATCTCAGTTTATAAATTTTCTGATCTTTTTTATACATTCATTTTGGGGAAATTAGGAAAGAAGTGATGACTTGAAAAACACCTACTTTTAATAAGGAATATGGCCATGCCCCCCTCGGCACTCCCCATGATACTGCAGAGTCATTAAAGGTACTGATTACCAACTCATTATTGGAAACCTTTCATTGCTTATAACGTCCAAAAACAGTGATCAACTGGCACCAAAATTCACGTGGACATCCCTCACTATGACCACTTCAACATATCAAAAGGTTTAACCTCTCTGTGGCTGATTTATATGAGAATGAGGAATAGATGAGACTGGGAGGAGCGCACATTGCTTATTTGCTGATCACGGTGAGGACGCACAGCATAAAGCACCTGTCGAGATATTTAAGTGGGAATGACTATACGTGTACATTTATTTGGATGTGGATTGGCCCCAGTTTTTCAACCTACAACAGCTGAAATATTACGTTCCATTGCTGTGGAGTTGGCTTCCTTTTTCTTCTCTGAACGTTGACGCTCCCAAAGCGGCCCAGACTAAAAGTTCATGTTACAACAAACAAGGCTACTATGGTCAACCAACTCTTCGCAAACCTGTTCCATAATCATGCCTCACTGATCTCCCTCTCGACTCCGTCCGCTTCTTTCCTGCTCGCACACACCTCCCGTCCAATTTGTATGCACGATTTTTAATATTCCGTGGATAATAATATTGAGAGGACGTAAGGTTTAACAATACACTTGTCAAGGTTTACTTTAAAATTGTTATGCTTGAACATACTATTCTAGATTCGCATCTTTTCCCATCGCGCGGGAGTTTCGCTCACTTCCGTTGTGTTGTGGCTTTTGCAGTCGCGCTGTAATGTGTCAATGTTGTTGTGTTGTGGCATTTGCAACAGTTGAGACCTTTCTCGTCCACCGTACGTTTGGGCTCATCGAGTGCTTACTTTCAAGCAGGGTGTGTTATTGCATTCACTTTTTAATAAATCAGATGCAAGCAATTTAATCAGAATACTGCGTTCATAACAGAATGCTTAGGAGATGGTGCACACTGGGATTTGACCAGGTTGCCAAGCAACACACTACACGTGTGGCACGTCATATACCACCAGAAAAAAAAAAATCTATAACTGATGACTGATGACTCTATTTCTGTGTGATTGTTGCTTAAAAACTCCAAGCCGCTGTCAGCATGTGCAATATATATATCTTTGACACATCACAGTATTTGGGAAAAAAAAAATTAACAAGGTTTATTCATTTATTTTTTTTTCAAGTTTGGCGGGCCGGATCAAAACGTTTAACGGGACACATGTGGCCCCCGGGCCGTAGTTTGCCCACACCTGCACTGGGCAGTTGCTGAGTGTATATCGGCCACGTGTGTCAATTCTGCCCCGGCCGCACGAATCATCCGGGTCAGACGGTCAGTGGCTGTGAAATAACTCAAAATGTACAATATGATGTTTTGCCTTCGAACGTCCATAGACCTTCGGCGAAAGGCACTTTAGTCGATGGGAGCGCAGCGACAGATTTGTCAGGGAGTGTCCCTATTTGAACGTGACTCCACTGAGAGCGCATACATTTCATAAAGGTGCACTCTAAAGTTGATGACGTTTAAGGCAATGTTTTAAGTAATATTTGAAGAGGTTTATAATAAGTAAAATGTACTTTTTAATTCCTTGGATACAAATAGACTGAGTTGATGGCTGCGTTTGTCTAACTTTAGAGGCAATCTATATTCCCCCCCCTAATTTTTTTTGTGCATTCTAAACTGGATGACGTTGAAGTTGAAGTTTAATTTGCGGTGTCCAGGAAAGGACATTTTTTTTTTGTTCCGTCAAAGAACCAACCTAAACAAAACCCAAGCTACACACAATGAGGAAAAAAAAATGACAATCTCGTCTTCCATCTACCACTTTTTTTTTTTATAGTATCATCTCATTAAAGCGGTGTTCTGAAAACACTTAGCCATCTGTCGCATTCATTCCCCTTGTTTCTCAGTTCACCGGTTTGCAAGTAACATCTTCTAACCTCTCGCTGCCTCCTTGTTCTCAATCTATCTCTTATACCAATTAGGCAAGCACTTGCGTGCTCTATTACCTGTGGAGATGAGCCACTAATGGGTTAATGTGGGTTGTGTGTGTGCATGAAGACATGACTTCATTCATCAATCCATACAGTAAAACTCTGGATCGAAAGGAGTACGGCAGCTGTTTGCTGTCTCCTACACGCAGCTGCAATGCGTTTCTCTGAGATGTCTGCCATTGCATAACCTTGTTATTTCTGGTCAAGTCAACGCAATAGAAATGCTGCTTTGCTGCTATTTCTCAGTGTCAAGAAAAATTGTTGAAGTAAGTTGATGAGCTCTATTTAGACAACATCCATACTTTGTCACCACCTTGTGTCATCGTTCGGTAATTATAACGTATCATGTAAATTACTCGCAGATTTTTGTCATATATGGCAGGCTTGGTGCCAACCACTTACAAAAGCAGCGGTTTACTGTGCTTGATTTTCTATTCTTTAGTAGTGCTTTGGATTCAGATTACTCATCAGTAGATGTTTTTGTGCTGATTCTTTGTTGTTGCTTTGTTTGTTTTTTTGTAAATGAAAATATTTTTTCCCTGCAATTCTCTGAGTCTGCTTTGGGGGTTTACCAGTTGTAAATTGTCACATACTGCAGCCATGGGTGTCCCGATGCCAAGTCCACATACGGACAATTTTGGACAATACTTGACGAGCGAAGGAGCTGAATAACAAAGCGCCACTTGAGTTCTTTCTTATTGGGTCGCTCCCATTCATGCCACTCTGGGTCTCCCAGTTCCCATCTGAATCCCCCAGCTGAACGAGGGAATCCCCAGAGGGAGGGCGTTTCCTGGATAGCCTTCTCGTACACGTGGTGAGCTATTGGAAGGGGGACCCATGTTTCTGTTTTTAGGCTGTCCCGATTGTTTCACATCCAGCTGTTCCCCGTCAAGCCCCATCTCCAGGGCAGCTTCCAGAGAGGGGGCCCAGTGAGCAATGTTCAGGTGAAATAAATCTGGTCCAGTGTTATTAATCATCGTAACAGACCATTTGGGCTGTGTATACCTCCCTATTAATTTCTGTGTTGCTACTTTCAACAGGCTAACTCTACATCTGAGCTGCATGTCGCCAGTGGCGAATCCTCCCTTCTCATGGGCTGCTGTGTTGGATGAAATCAGGCGACACAGATGGGAGACTAGCGCAGAAACAGAAAAATACATCAATGTGTAAAGATTCCAGATAAAAAAATAAAATCATGAAGAAATGATATATAAGATATTTAGATTGCAAAGATTAAATTAAATTAAAATTAAATATCATGAATATTTTTTTCGAATTAAAAATCCCGCTTATTTGTAATTTGTTTGGTTTGTTCACAATTTCTGTGTTATATTACAAAATAAATGTGCCGCCTTACTTTGTAAAGAAACAAATGAAATCACGTAATTTCTTTTTTCATGTGCAACCAGAATGGATGAAATGGAGACTAAGCACAAAGTGTAAGTTATGGGAAATTCAATTGAGACTATCATGGCTGAACAAATACTTTAAAAATCAAAGGGATCCTTCACAAAACCAGGGAATCCAGAATAAGATTTCAGGGAATTATTATCACCATACCTGACCGAATGTGTCAAAATATGGGGAACCACCTATAAAACAAATACGCTCCCTGTATTCAAACTACAAAAAAAAGAGCAATTAAAATTACTAATCGTTATAAATCCAAAAAGCAACAAATCCAAGATTTATCAAATTAAACACATTGAAATTTTATGATCTGGTTGAGTTTAAAATAGCTCAAATAATGAACAAATTACACAATAAACTGCTTTGCAAAAATACTCAGAAGCTATTTGAAATTAGAGAAAATTGCCATGATATAAGGGGTAAAAGTCTCTACAACAAATCCAGAACAAGAACAAACATTAAACAAAAGTGTTCCCGTAAGAGGTGTTACTTTGTGAAATAATTTCGAAACTGACCTGAAAATGTCAGGCTAGCCGGTGGGCGAGGAGGAGGTGGACCCAGAATGCGAGGAAGCAGGGCAAAGGGTAAACTAAAGGGAATTTATTAAATTAATCAGACGAGGACAAACAACGTGGCGTGGACAAACAAACGTGGCAGGGTGCAAAATAACAAAGACAAACTTAAACGTGACTAAACAGAACAAAAAATGACAAATAACGAGGACCGTGACAAACACTAGGGCTCGTGGGCATGAGCGAGACGGAGGGTGGTCGTGGAAAGTCCATAACAGGGCGTAGCAGGAGAAATGTTCCGACGCTGAGCTGTCGGCAAGGGGTGGATAAATAGTCCGAGTAATCAGGGGAGCAGATGGGAATCAGGTGCGTGATGGTTGACAGGGAACAGGTGCGTGGCTGGTGAGGATGAGACGGCTGAGAGGGAAACGCCCCTACACAGCTGACAAAACAATAACAAAAAGGCACATGGCAGGAAGGAGGGAAGAAAACAACAACAAAAACACAGACATGCCCGACACGGGTCATGACAGTAAAGTTGTGAATCACTTGCTGTGTTCAAAAACAGGTTCAAAAGTAAAGTTATGTATAGGAGTAGCTTTATATGTTGACTTTTTTCTTTTTCTTTTCTTGTTAAACCATGCTTAATGATCACATTTATGTTTTCTCTTCTTATTAATTGTATTTACTTCCCACTGAAGTATTTTCTATCTGTTAATATGTTCAATAAACAAACAAACACATTATTTCATGTGCGTCGTCTTCATTTGCTGGACCATTTCCCCAATTATCCAAGTCACTGAGTTTATATTAAAATAAGTATTATCTTTAATAGGATTGATTTGAAAATGCGTCTTCAATTTTCCAACCACATGAGGCATACAATACAATTAATAGGCCAAAACATTTGGAACACAATCAAGGAAGACTCAATACAATAACAGTTGTAACAAATGCACATTTTTAACAAAAGACACTGTGCATTTTTTATCAACATTCTCAAAATATTAATGAAATAACCTGTATCGCCACCCGATTGGATTATATAATACAAGACGCATTTGAGGTAAAGATGAATAGTTTCTCTTCTAATTAAAAAGAGGCTTGTTTCAGTTTTTCAGGTGTGTCTTAGTTCTGCATAATAGGATAGGCCCAGGTAAAGGTAAAGATCGCCCCCCCCCCCAGTTTACAGGGTTCAACTGTAGTTACCTTGTAGTTCGACTTCGGATACAGTATAAGACTGCAGAGAAGCTACTGTATGACTCTGGGAGGGGAGAAATCCACAGACGCGGGACAGGGACACAGTGATTCCACGCCTTCCTCATGTCAAAACACAGCGTGTACTCATCCACTCCACGCAGAGTCAAACTGCGACTGACAAGGTAAGACGTCATAGCATAATTTCCATTTTGGTAGTTGATTAATTATCCCGGCGCTCAATTAATGCATTGCTGTTCGGCAGTTGCACGTTTTGCGTGCGTGGGCAATGTCCGCGAAATCGGCGAATAAATGGAATTATCAAACCGAGCTGCAAAGTGCAATGTTAGGCGCTTTCACGTTGCACGCACGCGCACACGACCGGAGGTTTTACTAGCGCGCTTGTTAGTGCGCTACTGCGTGTGTCCAACTAACACACTTTACAGCAGTTTAGTGCAAAGTTACCATAGGTTTTCTTTCATATTTGCCTTAATTCGTACTGCATATTAATTGTTTCTGCCACTTTTAGACAAGTTATTCACTTCAACATGTATTTTTTCCTCCAGAGGGTAAAATGGCTGTGCCATAAAAGGTGCCATGAATATTCCTGTGTGGAATCATACTGATAAGTTACATTTTGGTATTTAATTGTATTAACTGTCCTGACATTTTAGCTTTCAGATAACCAGTTAATGAAAAAACAATTACACCTTAGAATAAATTTGACTACAAACTAAAAAATATGTCCTGCCAAAACTGCACATTCTGAACAGGAATTAAACCAATCGTTGGTAGTTGACTTAGTCTGATGGAACTTCCACAGCCAATATCATGTTTAACATGTTTCAATTAAATTCTTTGATTGACACTTGCTGAACTGAAGGGACCATGTGGCATCATGTTTGACAGCAACTTTTTCAACTTATTATAGTGTGAATTCTAATATCGGACCTTATTTTTGTATTTTCTGTTTTTTGCCAGGATTTTCGATGGCGACAGTCTCAGCTCATAATCACTGTGTTCTTCTCGCCCTGCTTTCGCTCCTGTCTGTATCACTCACCACGCAAAATGACCTTATAGTCAATACGAGCAAAGGGAAAGTCAGAGGAAAACAGCTTTCCGTGCTCGGTGGTGATATCCGAGCCTTCCTTGGAATTCCATACGGAAAACCGCCCATTGGCAAACTGAGATTCAGAGCTCCAGAACCTGCAGAAAGATGGGAGGGGGTGTTAGATGCTACAAACTATGAGAATTCATGCTACCAGATTCCCGATACAGCCTACCCAGGTATGACACGTTTTACACACTAAAAGCCACAGCCTCTCACTTTTTCATATTTCATTTTTTTTTTTTATTCATTTATTTTTTGGGGTGGTCTGTGGCATTGTAGCAACACAGAAGACTGCAAAAGAACATTTGGCAAGGGTGTGTGTGGTGAATGGGAATTGCATCGTTTGGCACAAATTTGTTTCTTGGCTTCATATGATGCTGGCCTTTCGACAAATGCTATTTGTAAATATTCCAAAACATCATAATAGTCATTTTGAAGGAAGTCAAAAACAAGTCTACAAGCCCAACAAAGACATGAAAAAAATAAAATAAAATAAAAAAATAAATATATATATATATATATATATATATATATATATATAACGTGGGATGTGTGGTGTGGTGAAACGTGGTTGAGAATAAGAAGGGGAACCTTTACGTAGTGCAAGACTGGTCAAACAACACTATTTGACTTTGCCCTTTCCGGACCACCATTTGTCAGGAGATTGTCTGGCAATCAGCCCATGCGCCAACGCTGTTGTGAACCTAATGAGGAAAACACTATAAATGGATGGACTTTTGCGCTTAATTTTCGCTAAATCTGCATGATGGTCTTGGAGAAGCAAACTATATCTGGTTTGTGATCCTTTTGGAACTACTCTTACCCTCTTTATTCATATTATTTATATTTATAGTCTTCATTATGGGGGGCTATTAGAACATGTTTTCATAGATTATGTTTACATCCAATATACAATTTAAGGTCAAAATTCCAATTTCATAGTCATTCGGAATAACCCATTTACATGGCTTGAGCGGACAACCAGCACATTTAAATAACACGATTGAAACGGCAATGCACGAACAACATCATGACGCAATTAGACATCATCACTGGTTGTTCTTCCAAGTCCTTCCTCCTCTCGCCAAAACTGTGGTGTCATACTTAATCTGGCTCTTGCCATGTTTAGTTTCTCACGAAATGTGTATTTACGGTGGGTTACTCGCCAAACACCGCACATAAAAACATTTCCTCTACTACTAACAGTCCAAGATTCCTTGTGGTTGAGTGTCCTGTGCGATCGCGGTATTCTGATTTACATGTGCACAAATTTGGGTTCGAAAAAGAGTAACCCAAACATGATACTCTGAATTTTATCGCATTTACATGGCCTTTAAAAACCCGAATACTGGCAATATTCAGTTAAAGGGTCTTTTTTGCAAAATGCAAAATTAGTTTTTTATTTGTTTGCTTCTTCTCTTTTTATTTGTTTTGTGCTGTACATGTGTGATCCGACAAGCCAAATCTCCTACAGTAGATGGAATGAGCCAGGGTCACGGATACATGGCTATTTATAAACACAACCACCTGTCACGGATGGTTGTTTGGAAAGTAGATCGTGCTCGGCGTATGCATACTGCAAATGTCCCAAAAATTCTCCAAATATAGATTTGAAAACCAAATTAGATACTCTGTTGGCAGAACCTACGCATGCTAGCTTTTTATAATACATGCTCATGAAATGATGCTCTTGAACTTATGACTAACAGTGTTTGAGCCAGTCTCACTCTCACTTTTCATTTGATAGATCTGAGTTTTTTGTTTTTTTTGCATGTTTGCAGGTTTCAGGGGTGCAGAGATGTGGAACCCAAACACTAAATTAAGCGAGGACTGTCTATATCTAAATGTTTGGACTCCTTTTACCAAAGCTAGTCAGAGCCCACTGGCTCCTGTCCTTGTCTGGATATATGGTGGGGCGTTTATTTCAGGGACATCCTCTCTGGACATTTATGATGGCCGATACCTGAGTAAAGTGGAAGGTGTTGTTGTGGTATCAATGAATTACAGGTAAGGACTTAATGTGTAAACCGGATTATTTGATAATGATTTACTGAGGTCCCATTAATATTGTAATGATCGAATGTTCAAACTGTGGCCTAGTTGCAGCTGGTGGAGGATTAAATCCTTCTCCATGACTCATTCACAATTACCTGCGAGTTAATGATTATTAACTTGGGCAGTGACCAACATTAAAATAGCATAGCATCGTAGACATAAAAAGGGTTTTAAAAAAAATGTAAAAATAATAGATAATAATAGGTTTTATTCTTTAAAAAGTATTTGTAGTAGGAATGTCACGATCACGTGATTAGAAATTGGGAGAGGTTAAAAGATTTTCAGCTGATTGTTATGGGGGAAAAGATTGGGTTACTTATGTATTTTGTATTTTTTAGGGCTGCAAAGCAACAAACTAATCCATAGGTACACAGATATAGCTAAAAGGAAAATTAAGTGTGGTGGTGTTAGTTCAACACCAAAGAGTGTTAATTTGTAATGCAAATACAGTAATCTTTTGTCACTTTGCGCTTCACTTTTTTGTTGCTTTAGTATTTCGTGGAATTTTCCGAAATTTTGATATGAAAAAAGTGGTAGATTCAAATAAATAAATCATAAAAAATTTAAAGCAAAAAAAAAAACAAACATCCTGTGGTATCAACGGCGTTATACAAGCTTAAAGAAATTTGTATCGTGTATTTAAGACTTGGTGCGCTTGGGTTTTTGGCTTTGCCTGACAACAACATCCGAGGCAATGCAGGTCTCCTGGACCAGCGCCTAGCCCTCCAATGGGTTGCCAATAATATTGTCGCTTTTGGGGGTGATCCTTCACAGGTAAGAATTTTGATTAGTTTCTTCTTTGTTATGTTACAGTAATTCATTTGCAAAGTTGTCTTCGCTAAAGTAATACAAAGTGTTTCTTCTTGATTTGCTGTTCTGCACAAGGTCACCATCTTTGGGGAGAGTGCTGGGTCTGCATCTGTCGGTTTCCACGTCCTCTCCCCAGGTAGCCATGACCTTTTTCAAAGGGCTGTCATGCAGAGTGGTGCCCCGAATGCACCATGGGCCTCAGTCAGCAAGACTGTTGCCTATGAAAGGTACTGAAAAGATTTTCTTTGGTCAAACTCGTGTTTTTATTTTAAAGCTGTGAACCCACCATCGATTTGCAAATATACTGTTACAGATTTTAAATCTTGCTAATTTTTCAACAAAGATATCATGCCCCTAAATGCTACCTTATTTTTATAGGCCAGTATACAATTCTGAGTATTTTAAACCTGCTGTGTTAAAGGTTAAACAGCTACATTGTTGCTTTTTGCTTTCAGGTCGTTGACGCTGGCAACATTAATTGGCTGCCCCACGTCTTCTCCAGCGCAACTGGACAGTTGTTTACAAATGGCTGATCCTTTGTTGATAACCTCAAAGCAATTTGAGATTCCCACACCGCCTAGTATACTGTCCATTCCCTTCGCGCCAATTGTGGATGGATACTTCCTACCTGATGAACCTGAAGTAGGTTTGGGTCTATCATGTCATGTCCTCTGGGTATGCCACATTCACTCTGTCAAATTCATCAGTGGTCGATTTTAAGATCATATCCTGATTTGAGTTTATTGATGCTATCCGTTAATGAGTATAATATGAAAAAAAAATAATTGGAGAATTTATTTTCTGAAACTAGCGTACATGTTACGCTAGGGAAAAGAGATTTCATGCTTTAAAGTTGTTGGCGCTACTGAAACACTCATTAATGAACAATAGTCATATGAAGAAGAATTAATTTCTGCATAAATGATCTGGAGAAAACAGACAAACCACAAACAACTACTTTTGCTTTTCATCTGTAAACCGCACTCAGGATTTATCTTTAAAGTTACCAGTTGGAATTTGAGGGACTTAAGAATGTCATGTTGACACCTGACTTATTAAACATGATGTAAACATGGTACCACTTCCACTCAAACAAAACAAGACCCAGCCTAAAAATGAACCCTGACTTGTTAAAGAAGTTCTGTCCCGATCCACATTCAATTGTTGACAGTGGGATGAGATGCTTTCTGGAAGTAACGAAAAAGAATAGAAAAGTATTGTTCTGTCCATCCATGAGTCTGTTTTTAAGAAGAATAATTTGTGTTAGCCATGCAACATGGCTTCATGCAAATATCTGATAAACAGTTTGAATGGCTAATTATGGTCATGTGATCACACAAGCGCTGCAGTCAAACTTACTGACTACATACAAAAAAAAGAAAATAGAAGTCAAATTAAAACATATATTTATTTTTCTCTACAGGTGTTGCTGCAAAGTAATAGACTTCCAAAGAAAGAAGTGTTATTTGGATTGAACAAAAATGAAGGGACCTACTTTTTAGTTTATGGGATGCCAGGATTTAACATCACTGGTGAGAGTCTTATCACCAGGATGGAGTTCATGGAAGGATTGCGGCTGGCTATGGCAGGCTTTGACACTGTTGCAGAAGAAGGAGTGATTTTCCACTACACCGATTGGACGGACGAACATAACAGGATGAAAAACCGTGACTCCCTGGGGGATGTGGTTGGAGACCGATATTTTGTTTGTCCTCTGTTAGAGTTTGCTCACAGGTAATTTGGAGCAATACGATGGTGGCCAGCATGCCTGTCTCACGAGCAGAGAATCTGGTTTTGCATATATATATATATATATATATATATATATATATATATATATATATATATATATATATATATATATATTAGTGGTTTCAAGTGTTAACTCTGGAGAGTAATCTAAAAAAATTAACAGTTAAATATTTTAACTCAGAATTATTTACTTCGACGATAATTTGCATACTTTGTAAAGCCAAATTCAAATCCTGAACCATATTAGGTGTAGATTTTTAGCTCATCATCTCCGAGGGCCTTGCAAACCAACACTGCTGGAGTGTGGCGCTTATGGGCAGAACTAATTGTTCTGTATAAGTTTTGACAATTGTTTCTCAGAAAAATTGCCTGTAAAGATGTCTCACTTAGATTGTATTCAAACTATTAGAACAGTCTTTGAATTATAATATGGGTGAGCCTGAACAGGATAAACAGTAAAGAAGATTTGTTAAAATAAAGCTCATATGGTAAAGGTTTGAATAAAATGGCTGTTTAGAGTGTGTGTTTTTTAAAACCTATATTGCAACTTCATTTCTTGTTTGTTCCCCCCAGGTACTCACAACAGGGCGGAAAATCATACCTATATTTATTTGACCACCAGTCTTCCATAAATCCTTGGCCAGCATGGATGGGTGTTTTACATGGGTACGAGATAGAGTTTGTGTTCGGAATGCCGCTGAATGTAAAATGGGGATACACAAAGACTGAAGTCAACACGACCAAGAATTTTCTGAAACACTGGGCCAACTTTGCAAGGAGAGGGTATGTATAATCGGATTCGTAGAGGATTGTGGGCAAAATGACTCCTTAATCATAGACTTAGTGTCATCCCGTTGCCGCACATGCATTTAATCAATCACCTAAGCATGCATTCTGCTTCATTCAAACATTTGTGGCTAGTTCTAAAATCAACACCAAAGTTCTGGAATACCAGCAACGCAACAGGTGAATTTGAAAAATGTGTTATTGCCTAATCAATTGGAGTTGGGACAGCAGCAATTCAGACCACATAAAGTTATACTGCAGCAAGGGGGATGAACTTCAAATTTCTTCATGAATCTTTTACTGGGCATTGATAATTAGAATGAGGCGTGCCTGAAGCGTGTAAGTTTATTTTGTCTCAAATCTTTTTTTTTCGTTTTCTATTCAGAAATCCAGGAATTGATGGGGCTGCATGGCCCTTGTTCACCCCTGAAGGCAAAGAGTATGTCATGCTGAACTCTAAACTTCCTGAAAAACGAAGTATGATGAGAGCTAAAGAGTGTCACTTGTGGACTAAAGTGATGCCAAGGATACAGAAGGTTTCAGGTAGGTCATTTTTCACCATTTATTAGTGCACATGCTTTTGAAGAACATAACGGAAGGAGTTTTAGCAAAAACACACTTTCCGAAGAGAAAATACTTAAAGTATCTCTCCGAGCAAGCGGGGGCATTTTTCACTAAAAAGTTCAAATTCTATATTTTTTAATCAGGAACCTGAAATGAATTATCATTTTTTTAGGAAATAAGTGACGACTTGGAAAATGACTACTTTTAATGAGGAATATGGCCACGCCCCCCTCCTCTCTCCCTATGGGACTGCAGAGTCAGTAAAGGGACAGATTACAAACTCTCTGTTGGAAATCATTGTACTTTCATTGATCATAACGCCCAAAAACAGTGATCAATGGCTGATTTTTATGAGAATGAAGAACTGTGTAAGTGAGCAGAGGTACATAGATTATGCTGAGAGGACGCGGCACACTGCTTTTTTACTGATCAGGGTGAGGACGCACGGCATACAAGCACCAGTCGGGATATTTAACAGAGACCGAAGGGGGAATGAGTAGACATAGACATTTATTATTAATTTATTTATTTTGTGATGAGATCAAAAAATATATAAACTGAGCTTGTGAGTGAAAAACGAGCCATCTTGACTAGGCCCATACTTTAAACATTTAGTCATGTGCCAAATTTTGTCCAAAAGACATTTCAAAAGTCCACCGCAGACAATTTAACAATCAGACCTCACATGTTGTATACTGAATTGTCAGTGTTTGCAAAACAGGTTACTGTTTTACATTATAATTGATCACATATATTGTTTTAATCCTACATAAATATTCTATGTGACTGTGTTTTTCCACAGATGATCTACAGGCTTGTAGGACGGCAAATGGAATAATGCTCCACTACAATTGCACTTTCCTTATAATTTCATTGTTTATCATGTTATTCTGTTTGTAAAGAGTGCAGGAGGTAAATATGTCTTCCATATTGCTTGACTGTCAGACGTGAGCCCACCCCCTCACAAATGATAACTGTACCTTGACTGCATGCCCACATAATCTATTTGTGCACGTGTGTGGACTGTGTTTATGAGATATGCTTGCAACAAGAATTTCCTGCAGCATTAATAGAATTTTGCATTATGGGATATACCATATGGCCTTCTCCAACCAGTCTTTTTCTCTTTTACCTCCATGGCTGGTGCAATATAATATAGCATATGATCTGGCAACCAGTCCAGGGTGTACTCCACCTACTACCGGCAGACGGCTGGGTTAGGTTCCAGCACGCTCATAACCCTTGTGAGGAGAAGCGGAACAGATAATGGATGGATAATATAATATAATATAATATAATATAATATAATATAATATAATATAATATAATATAATATAATATAATATAATATAATATAATATAATATAATATAATATAATATAATATAATATAATATAATATAATATAATATAATATAATATAATATAATATAATATAATATAATATAATATAATGAGTTGAGTGCAGTATTGAAAGTTATTTTCGTCTTTGCCAAGTAAAGGAGCTGCACTGAATTTTTGTCTGCCGCACTGTAACTCTGGAATTTTTTTTTCATTTTTGGCTTGATTTTATATAATCATATTCAAACTGTCAGTTGTGTTTTTTTTTGGTTTGTTTTTTTTCATAAGTCCAAGCCTAATTTTGAATATTTATTTATCTCAATTAATATCTGAATTAAGATTTTTGAGGCAGCTGGGGTCAAAAAGGTAAGGAAACATTATTTATCAGAGTAACTGTCAAGTGATCATCAAACAAGTATAATAAATTTTGCTGTGTGCAAGTACATCATCTATATACAGGTACATTCTCAAAAGACTATACGTATACCAAAAACCAGTCTCGCCCTCTCTTGAGCAGACATAGATCTCACCTCATGCTAGACCTGCACTGGAAATGATGATAGAACCGTGTTCAATAAACCAAAACTTGTTTTCATTTACTTTTCAAGGAATCGATATTTTTACTAATGCATTTGTCTCTATGTTGGGTTAAAATGTATTGGCAAGAATTGCAGTTACAAGAAGAAGAGGAAGAACTTATCCATATTAGTTAAGAGTAAATTTTACATTTTCTCCAAGACTTAAGTGTAGCTTAATAATAGAGGGTTTTGCTTTGATCTTGTACCAAATTAATGGTAAAATAAATTATTTTTGAAAATTTATGTTCATTTGTTTTTGTTTGTGTGAAATTATAAATCAGCATAAATAAACACTCACCTGTTAACATTGAATTTTCCAACATTTTAATCCGCAATGAACGCTTAATTTTTGCATTGTTTCTACCATGTCACAGACTGATTAGGATAAGAAGGAATGGACATGCAAAAAAAAACCTCTCGGCATGACAACTGAATAAAAACATGAAAATGGGCACTGCGCACAGCACTAATGATCAGCTAAATGTGTCAAAAAAAGAACAGGAATCGAGCAAAACCTGTTCAATCATAACAATCATAGAAAGCAACGACTTTGTCACTTTCAAATTTAATGTGTAAATTTGCAAGATTTTTAGTCAGATTTTTTTTCTGTGAATTTTAGTAATGTGTGTCCAACTTCCTCTTTCTATCGACTGCCTTAGTTCTTAAAAATTCTAAAGAGCACATTAGTCGCTGTTTTTTCATGTTGGTGAATAACGTTAACACTGACAGTGCAAGTAAAATTAATGTACGTTTTGGCTTCTATACACGTCAGTGGCAGTGAATGACTTAAAAAAATTAAGAGTTTTCTGCATATGTATCCTGCCAAAGTTGTTGGCGTGCCTCATCTAATTTTATTCAAATTAAATTGCCACTCTTTTTTTTTTTTTAAATGACAAAAATAAGAGACAATGATTTCTATGCTGTGGGACAGATGTCAAGGTTGAGTGGTGAACAACATTTCTGACAGTGACACATTCATTAATTAAAGACTCCGCCACACATACAACAATGAGGCATAGTTAAGGCGGAACATGTTGTAATAAAGACTTGGCAGTGGACATTAAAAGTGATTACCAAGCCCATTTTTCTATTCAAGTAGACAAATGGAATATTGAAGAAAAGCGAGTGTCACTTAATTTCATATTTATTATCTCAGGTTTAAAAGCCTGCAATAACCTAAATTACATAATTGACTTGACTGATAAACATAGGCGTGTCTCGGTTTTTTTTTGAGGGTCCTGATGGACTGCGAAAGAAAATGATAGCAGCCCCAATATTTTAGGTCTTTATTTTTTGCTGCATGTACTTTTTAACTAGCTAAAACAGCATAAAAACATGATTGAAAATTAATAGTTGAACAACTAAAATACAGTACACGTCCTTTTGCTTGACACTGATTTAAACCACCTCGCCCTCTTCCACCTGTGTTGATGAGCGACGAGACGAATTGATCAGTGCACTGTGCGCAAACCTCCCAGTACCCTCCTTGAGTGAATTTGAAAGTGTACCTTGCCCTAACCAATGTGGCAAAAAAAAGTTTATACTCCATCACTCAGTTTGCTGAAGTATTTTTCAAGCTTGGAAACATTAGAGGTGGTCAAACCGGTAATGCCTTTCGATACACAGCTCCCCTTCTCATGAGACTTACAACCACCAAGAGCGCGCCTAAATCGCTAATCCTAGAATTGCTGATAACTACCAATTTACTGTGTCGGCTCTATATGTGAGACTGTTGAACACAGTGCAGCATTAATTTGCAAATCACTAGTACCATTTGATGCTCATACGGTAATAATCGCAGGTAAATCTGCAGTACCACCGAATCGATACATTCCGTTGTCTTCCATTTTACAAAAAAACAAATGTCTTATAATAAAGAGGAACATATTTTGATGGACCAGGTCAGGCACATATCTCAGGTTGTGCTAGTTGTTGGCATCAGTCCAAAAACAGAAAGAGAGAAAAAAAACACTGATGGTACGTTCTGGAATCGTACTTCAATTAGACCGTTTGTCAAGCCCTTTCATATTTGTTTTAGCAATTAAAAAATATGTATGTGTCTTCACTCTTCTTCAATTACATTTGGCTCCTTGGGAAATGCCTGACTAGGAAAATACTATTATACAGCCTCATTTCCATTGAAATTGGAACCTCGTGTAAAACATTGTGTAAGAAAAAACCTAAACGAAATACAATCATTTGACAATCCTGTTCAACCTCTTTTAATTGAATACACTACAAAGCCAAATTATTTCATATTCAAATTGATCAACTGAATTGTTTTTGACAAATATTCATTTAACTTTGAATTTCATGGCTGCAACATGTTCCAAAGAAGATGGGACAGGTGTCAGAAAAGACAAAAGAGAAAGTTGAGGAATGCTCATCAAACAGGTGATTGGAACATCCAACAGGTGAACAGGCTAATTGGGAACTTGTGGGTGCCATGATTGGGGAGAAAAGGAAGCAAAGCTGGGGCGAGGTTCACCTCTCTGTGAACAACTGCGTGGAGGGATTTCATCATCTACAGTCCATGATATCATCAAAAGTTTCAAAGAATCTGGAGAAATCACTGCATGTAAGCGGCAAGGCCGAAATCCAACAGTGAATGCGGCAATGCATCGTAAACCGACATCAATGTGTAAAGAATTTAAGCACTTGAGCTCAGGAATGTTTCAGAAATCTAATGTCAGTAAATACAGAATGCTGTTGCAACTTCAAACTTTATTATGCAATGCAAAAGCCATTTATCCCAGAAACGCCACCGGATTCTCTGCGCCCGAGCTCATCTCAAATGGACTGATACAAAGTCGAAAAGTCTTCTGTGGTCTGACGAGCCCACATTTGAAATTGTTTTTGAAAATTGAGGACGTTATGTCCTCCGGGTCAAAGAGGAAAAATACCTTTAGGACTCTTATGGGAGCAAAGTTCAAAGGTCAGCGTCTGTGGTGGGTTAGGGCTGTCTTCGTGCTAATAGCAAGGGTAAGTAACACACCTGTCAAGGCACCATTAATGCTGAAAGGTACAAACCGGTATTATTCGGCAATGTGTGTGGTGGAGGGAATGGGTGGGGTTAGATGTTTGTCTTCACTGATCGACTGATAATAAATCTTGAAGAATGTTGCCTGCATCCTTCAAGTACAGATATCATGGAAGAGGAATTTGAGATGATTACAATGACGAGCTGCGTCCGCAATAGTTATTTATGGGGAAAAAAAAGGTCTAATGGTCAGCTAACAACTGAAGGATGGACCTATAAAGCAGACGAAAATAGAGACATAAATACTCTGAGTGTCCCATAGGAGGGTTGAATGCCAAGTCGCGTCAACACCCTTTTTAATTCTTACCAAGTGGTATGTGTTGGGCAAGTAGAGTTTGTTAAAAATAGGAGATGAACATAATGGAACAAATGCCAAGGCCATGATGAGAAAACTTCTTGTTTTTTAGTGGTTACAAGATAACTTCAAAATCATGCAGACTCTGTCATATGTGTAAATTTAGCCAGCAATCTGCGATCAAGGCCCTGCACTTCCATAGGCCCATCAAGCACAATAAGTAGACAACTGAGGGACAAATGGAAAAATCCATAAAATAGTCAACAGCACTCAAATTTATCATGGCTGTTATTTCAATACTCACACAATTGCCAAAAATATCCCCCGGCATTTTACCCGATGGATGATCACCACTACAGAGTACTTCCAGGAACTTGCTGACCTTCCAGACAAAATACTCCGGACAGGCAAAGATGGGGTAATCTCACGCTGTTGTTGGCAGTGGGCACCCTGGTCCGAGATACATATGATGATCTTCCCCAACTGTTGGGGACCTGGTGTCCTTGGTAATCAGCAGTAGAGATGGAATTGTGACTTTATTCGTTTCGTGCTTTTTACCGGCTTTCCTCTGCTCTCACTGACTGCTGCCTTGAAGACGTCGATATGAAAGGGTGAATGATTCCTAGACAATCACAGGAGATATCTCCTGCTTCCTCCTAACCTGCAAAAACACACGTTAGGTTCACTGAAAACTCAAATTGCTCTTGTCAGGCCATAACCTCATAAGTCACAATTTGGTGAAGCACATATATACTTGAGTGAAATTTTGGGCTATTCTACCCACCTCTGCAACTATTGTACCTGCCCGTCAATGTTAAAAAGACACTGTGAGCTTCAACAGTGTTTTTCCACTGCAATGTTAAAATAGTATTACGGAGCATTTCAGTATACACTACAGTAAGGTTTTTGTTGTTATGTTTGTGTGGCGTGCGTGTGTGTGTGAGTCTGGGAAACTGCGGACGTCGTATAAACATCCCTTTGTGTGTGGGTGGGTATTTAGTGGATGGGTGGTCTGTTTTAATTCAAGCCGAGGAACTTTTAAGATAGCTGGATTTAAAGCTTTTTTGGTCTCCGGGGCAAAATATAAAATTGGCAGCACTTTCAATCATTTTTTTCTAAATGTTTTTTTTTTTTTGCTGTTTTTATTTTTGTTGACTTGTTCTTTCGTAGAAAAAAAATACCTGGAGGAGAACAAGCGGGCAGATGTTAAGTGGAGAGTTGAACAGCAAGATTGTAAAATTAAAAACTGGGATTGCAGTTTGACCCCTGTCTCCCTGTGCTGTGTGTGGGCTTTCCCTTTCTATGACCGTGATCCCGCAAAACCGTCACCCCTGCGTCACTGACTCTGGTTAGGCGGAGAGCAGTACCGGTTAACACCTGCATAGAATTGATGCCTATTTTTTCCCGCATCTTCCGCTACAATAAACACACTTTCACTTTATTTTATCATCACATGAAATTTTCCACATCCAGATTAGAGGGTAACATTTTTTCTGGAATTCTGCGAGTGACGGGAAAATTCATGACGAGTTAGAGGTGCGATAAATTGTTCAAATAAATGAGTAAAATGCCACTTTAGTTGTATTTTCTTTTCTTTAATGTAGCAGCCCTTCTAAATGGGAGCGGTACGAGAATGGAAGTCATTCTGAATGGGAGCAGGATGAGAGTGGGAGTTGTTTTGACCGTGATGGGACAGGATTATTTCTGTGGGGGTGTGATGGGACAGGAGTGAAAATCCATTGCCGTGTCACCCTCTATTACGAATCTTGAAATAATCATACCCATTTTTTTCAGCGATTGACTGCCGATTGGCGCAGGTGGGAAGGGCTCCACGGCAATAATGAGTACACGTGGGGTTGAACAAGGATCAACACATTCATTGTTATTGAATCTGCACCGTTTTTCTTCATTTTTCTTTTAAAACAAAATTGTCCCCATGCCAAAGTCCCGTCTTCGGTGTCTCTGTCACTCTTTTGGCGCCATTCGAGTAATATATTCTAATTAACAAGCTAGTTGGAAAGCATTGTCACTGGAGGTCAACATTTTTTTTTTAACCTTGTTGGAAGATGAATGCCCTTGTCACGACATGACAAGTGGAGGGAGGAGGAATGTTCATAATTTATACAGTCATGCACCGCCAATTTAACTAATACTAACGTTGTATACATGCGGTGGATTTTAGATTTACTGCGACCCTCGTGAGGATGAGCGGTTTAGATAATGGATGGATGGATGATTCATCAACATTATTATTTAGCAAAGAATGCATGCTGGGTGAGTTTATCGCACTTTTTTACAGTTTGAATGCTCACCGTTGAGTAACATTGTCATAAACTACACCCGAAGAATAGTTTACCCAGATGTGGCTTGTGTTTCCGCACATATTAGGATGGTATCAGCAACCTGAAACACCGTGGCCCTTTCAGAAGTTGCACAACGTGATGGAGACATCAAGCATTTTGTCGTTTGATCATTTGGCATTCCTTTACAAGCAGAATGTAATTTTTGTTTCAGACATGTTTGTTTTCTGATTCTCTTTCATCTGATTGACTGACTCCACGGTGTCTTGCTTCACCTTTCAGGTTCCATACAACTGATGATGGTACCGCAACCAAAATTAAAAGTAGAAGGATCAGATTTGTTCTGGTACTATGGATGCAATTTGTGGGGGTGTATTTGGAAGAAAGATATCCATAGTGTACTTTGGTAATCTCATTATATCATGCATTTTAAAGATTGATTTATAATGACATTTTGGCACAGGCTAAATGGCTCTACAAGCAAAAGTCTGTCTGCCAGATGCTGTTTGCATTTATGTTTTCAATACAAAGGGGTTGACTCGCCAAAGATATGTATTGTGTGAAATGATTCAAGGATACTTTGAGTTGAAAATAGAACAATTCGATTCGTTTCGCCTCAGTAGGATTACGATTTGTTATGGTATGGCTCATTTGTAGAGAATATGATGCAATGACTTTTGGGTTGTCATTTCACATACATTTTAATGAACTCGGCAGCGTTATGAATGTCCCATTAATACAAAATAAAATAAGATTAGATACATATGCATTGTAAATGTCCCATTAATATCAAATAAAATACGATTCGATACATATCTTAAAGAAGATGTATCATTTTGAATCAACTTTTGAGCAGGAAGGCCTTGTTAAAAAGGTTTTTATTCAGTAAACCCCCCTAAGTGGTGTTTTCCTCCATTCATCCATCTTAAAGCTTTCCTGCTCATTCCTCCTCGACGTAACGTCACAATGTGAGAAGTTATCCCGAACTGGCCCGGCCGAGTAAATGCATGCCCACTTTCTCCAGAATCCAGCAGTTACTGTTTGATGGGAGGCCAGCTCTGGGACCACGTCATGAAAGAGGTGAGGGAGCCACAACGGAGAAGAGCGGGATTTTAGTGAACCCGGCGTCTTACTACCGGATCAGATAAATAGCCACCAAACTCATATTTCAAAATGAGATCGCCATTATGCTATGCTTAATATGTCATCAGATATTTGCCTATAGTTAACTTTATAATTATTAAATACATCTTCCTTAATATAGTTGAAAGTGTAAAAATACGATTGCGTTCAATCTGATGCACAAAATATATAAAAAGAAAAGGGGGAGCAGGGATGACCCAGGACACTGTGGATAATACAGAAAAACTGTTGATGTTATTCAGGTTTTCAGATGTTGTTAAAATCTGAATTTAAGAGTCAGCAACTACAACCGTGCTCGGGGGTAAAAAAGTATGTTGCTTATTCATACAACGCACGCTCCTGCTTTCATCCCCACATCCAAGCACCCCCACTCTCCATTACTCCTCTCAATGCAGTGCTTTTGCCAAGCGCCTTAGCGTTGAGCTGCTCTCCTTTCAATACCGCTGATTAAAAATGTCTGATGCATCAACACGACTAAGCAGATTACAGATTTAGTTTCCCGAAGCAAAGGTTTCTACTAGGGAAAGAAGTGAGCAATATTAGAGCACATATAGGACCAAATCAACCGTGTGACATTTAGTTGTAAAGCACATGACTCTGGTTACATTTTCCTTTGTATTTTTAAATGCCTCGAGTCAATGTAAAAGTGCAGATTTGGTAAATGACACAAACACACAATCCAAGTAGTAGGCATTCCTTTGTTGACCATTATTAATTCTTATTAAGACCTGTAATCTAACATGCTACCTAGAGGAGCTTGAAAAAGAATCATATATTAAATCACAATTAGATTATTTTTCCGGCATTGTGGCACCGTAATTTGATGTTATGTACTGTTTTGTTTTGCAAAGCCACGCCGTGCTGCTTTAATTTTGTGAACAACTGGTTCAATGTTCATAAAACATGTTAAGAAGAATTTTAAAGGTAGGACAAGCCAAGTTATATTTACCGTAAATTTGACACGGTATTACAGAAAAAGAACATCATAACAACAGTCAAACATGGTTGTGGTAGTGTGATGGTCTGGGACTGCTTTGCTCCATCGGGACCTGGACAACTTGCTATTATTGATGGAATTATAAATTCTGCTGTAAGCCATAAAATCCTAAGGGAGAATGTTTGACCATCAGTTTGTGACCTCAAACTGACGCACATTTGTGTTTTGCAGCAGAGCAATGATCAAAAACACACCAGCAAGTTAACTTCTGAATGGCTTAAAAATAAAATCGAAATGAATATATGGAATAAGTGGCCTACTTTAAGTATGTGCTTGAATCCTATTGAAACAAAAACTGTTTATGCTTACGATCACTCTAGTGTAGCTGAATTAAAAGCAAGGGTGAGGACAAAATATCTTCACAGAGATGTGAACGACTCATTGTCAATTGGAGAAAATGCTTGAGGGTGTCCCAACCTGTCATTTATTTTCGGGGGAAGTACCTTTTCACACAGGGTAAGGTCGCTTTTAATAAATTTGCCATTAATAAATAAAGTAACCGTAAACACATTTTATTTAAATGTACAAATCTCAGCTAAAGCCTTCACGAGTGGCATTTCCTTATTGACCCCTGGTTTGCATGTTTTTGCATACCAAAAAAATTAAGTATCAGAATTGCCCATGGGTGAGAATGTGACTCTGAATTTCTTTTTTTTTTTTTTTGTCCTAATTGTCCTGCAATTAGCTGGCAACACATTCAGGATGTTCCTCAGCTCTCACCTGAAGTCAGCTCGGCCAGTTTCCACCTTACCTGTAATCCTAATGACGACAGGCTGTATTGAAAATGGATAGATCTTTACAGAATGTCAAAAGCTTAATAAGGGTAAAGCTCTGTCTCTAGGAAACGTGTTCTTTATTGGCTACTCTGCCCCACACATCTCTGGTGGAAATAGACCTCTCAGGCTGGATGCCCAATTGTGATTTAATGCTTATATCACACGCGTAAATTTCAAATGCAACATATCCAATGTGGTTGTGCGTGACTGAAGACATGAAACACACTGCATGCACGCAGGGTGAAATTACACATAAGTAACCACACAAGTGTCAAAACAAGGCAGTAACTGCATGGAAGTTGACAATAATTTCTATATAATCCAACTATGAAACATTTATTTGTGTTGTTTGAAATGACTCAGGTGTGTTTGATATATAAAGTTGTATTGTATTGTATTCGTCAGTGATTGCTTTGATCGCATTGACAGGGTATAGCCGATATATGCGTTTAGATGCGAGTCAATCTTGGCATATATCCACGATGCATTGTTTTTCTTTCTCTTTATGCTACCATGGCACTCATTGCAATTGTGAGACTTAAAAGCAAATTATTGGAATTTAGTCAGAAACCTGAACCATGCTTTGTAAATTAATCCTTAAATACTGGGCCGCATACAGTTAGTGCAGATAATACATTCTATGCATCATATGGTTAGATATCCAAATAAATTTCGGCAAATTACTGATACTCGTCAATCAAACAATTGCTTTATTTCAACATGTAAAACTCATACGACTCACTACGTACTAATAACAGTATCTCTAGGGAACCTTGTATAATTAGATTGTTTTAATGATCTGTGCATTGGAGAAGATACTGGTTCCCAACATCAACGTATGCCAAAAAACCATTCTGATTACATCTTATGTCACATCTTTATAAGTGATCATTCTGTAAAAATGCTCTGTTTGTTTGAGCCCCATTCATTCTTTGATATTGCAATGACCTTTTGGCCAATTTACACAAATTGTTTTTCAAGCGTGAAAGCTACTAATGGAGTAGGCCTGTGGTCGCCATGCATGGACAAATAACAGAGCATGAACTTGTTTCCGAGCCGCCCTGCACTTGTATCAGTCAGACATTAACTTAAGCATGACGGGAATCTGCTGCTGCAAGAATGATGGCACAAACAATGAGCCACTTTCACTTATTGCCAGAATATGTCACATCCTCCTAGGAAGACTTGTGGCTTTTTATGCAAATGTTTCGATAAAACAAAGGCCTTAGTGAGAACTGAAGGAACAGGGCAATGCTATTAGACCTGTCTCTTTACACTTTTACAAGCAGAAAGGAAAAAAAAGAAGAAAATGAAAACAATCCTCCTTACAAACCAGCAGAGCTGGGCCGTGCATCTTTGGGGCAGTAACAGAGTTGCGTGGCCGACAATTTTTATGAATAAGGCCGGAGAGTCACGGACGGAACCGTATCGAGATAGCGGCCAGTAGGAGGGGGACTGACCGGGAAAAAAGGGTTGAGTGCCCAGCTCTGCAAACTAGGTAAAATGTATGATTTCCATCCATCCATCCATTAAATCAGCTGTTGAACATGATGCGTTATGGTGATGTTGGTGTACAGCCGTATTTAAGGTATAATGCCAATTTTAACTAGCACGATAACTTAGGCCGACATAATTGATTGTGCCAGCCAATGACAAACATCTGAGGGCGAGAACAAAGAAAGCCGAGTTACGCATTGGGATTCTAAGGTGAGGAGTTTGCAGAGCACAATTGAACGTGTTATTTTTCACATGACAAAACAATGGTTTCAGTGCATTGAGTAACAATGTACATTTTTAGAGGTCCTGTCTGAAACCAGACTGGATTCATTAAATTGTGTTTCACTCAGATAATCTGTAGAAATTGCACTGCTGCATTGGAGCCAGAAAAACAGTTGTTTGTATGGTCATAATTTGGCCCCTTCATGCATTTCATGTGCTCCCCTAAAGACTGAGGTCTGTGGACAGATCTGGCATTCCCACTTACTCAAAATCAGCTTGGGTATGATTTAGATGAGGATAAGCGACGTAAAAAAATTGATGGACGGATAGATTTTTGGAATTGCGCGGAGTCTGTCCGACAGCCACAGTATGACAAGCTGACAAACTGACAAGCCAGATAATATTAAAATATAGCTTCAACCAAGGCTGATGCATATGTGAAAGTGCCGGTGTATGATGCCGTGCGGAGGATTCCCATCACTTACGTCAGCAGATTGAAGGCAATGGAATGGAGAGGTTTAATGAAAGAAGAGAAATAACCCTGCAGTTGAATTCCCCTAATAAAGTCAGTCTACCCTTGAACTCACAGAAGCATGTCTGTACATCCACTCCCCCACGAGGATTTTCTGATTCTTTTGAAGAACATGAGCCATACTGATTATCATGTCACACAGCAAGCTCACCTATACAGAACTCCGCCCGCTTTCTCTCTGTCCTTGTACCAGCATGACTATTGTGTGGTGGAATGAAAGCAATGTGAATGACAAACTTGAACGTCAAATCCTCCTTTGTGTTGTTAATGGTAACACAATTCAACGTGGGATGCTTAACAACTTTTAATTTGTATTTATTTTAAAAAGAAATCTTCCCATGTGGAAAAGAAAGTCAATTCCAGAGAAAAAAAACTATTCATTTTCAATTCATAATGGGGAGATTATTCTCGTCACCTGCACGACTTGCTCATCTTTTTTGGTAAACATTATTGTTGGAAAAAAATAAAATGGAGGTAATGACTTTAAATTGAAAAATAATAATGCAATCTAAAACACCTTTTACAAAGTGATTCAGCTTACTATTATTTTTTACTTCATCTTCGCACCTGTTTTTCTCTGTCTTCTTATGTTGTTGCAAAAGCATTTACTGGTTTACTGACATTGGCACAGCTAAAATGGCACTTGCTTACACACTGAGCTCTGTAAGGTGTAAATGTGACCTAATTTGTACATGCACCTTTTTGTCCTCATAACAGCAGGATGCCAGTCGCTTCAACATGATTAAAGAGTGCTGCGGTAAGTGGTAAACACACACCCTACATATGTTCATCAATTACAAAATGATTTCTAGGCATGGATTCTGTTCACAGCTCCTCTATGAGTAAATGGATGCATGCAATAAAAAGTCACTGATTTAGGATAACACAAATTTGTGTATTTAGGGACTTCACACTCATAAAACATGAGGGGGTAAATGCTGTTTTAGTCTTTTATTTTGTTTATTAGCATGTCCAAGTCTGATGGACAAAGACATTCGTTGCTTATTTTACCCTTTGATATTGATCCATCTAATTCCATTCTACACTGAACAACCTTTTTCCAAGTATCCACTTGCTGCATGTAAGTGATCTAAGTATATGATTCAACCCATGTTAAAAACAACAACAACAACAAAAAATGAAAATTTCATGCTGGATTTACCCCTAAAATCTGATTGTAACCATCTTTGACCTTAATTTTTGATCACATTTTGCCATGCTGGGCTTTTGATGCCAAAAAACATGTCTGTGTAATAATGGATTAGATCTGTGTGGATTATTATCGCCAAATCCTGCATGTAGCTCTAATGGGCATCCTGCACTGGATACCGCAGGTGTCCAAATATGAGACTCCGACAAGTGCTAATCACGGTACAGAAAGCAACAGGCCTCCCAGCATGTGATGAGTTCGATTGAAGGATGACAATCACCAAAAAGCTGTTCATGGAGTCTTGTTGAGATATATATATATATATATATATATATATATATATTTATTTATTTATTTTTTTTTTTTTTTTTTTTTTTCTATGAAGATTGCCATTCCACTTACCATCGTTTCACCAGGGCTAGAATAAATTTGTTTTCTTTGTAGTCAATTCATGATGTTTTTTTTTTTCCTGGCAAGAATATTATAGGAGCCCCTTCCCCTTGCTTCTCTGAGCAGCACAGTACACAAATTTCCCACTGGTAAGACCAATATAGGAGATGCAATATGAGTCATTGAGTAATATTTGAGAAACTCTGCATATCTGTTTCAACCCATGCATGTATAAGACCTTATTTAATTGTCGTGGACACAATTTCACAGAGAAGTCAAATTCACATGACTCTCAGTGGTGGGGTCAGGGTCTGCAAGGCTTTCTCTGCTAGACTAACTATGTAAGGGGCACTGGCTGACTTTAACAACCTCAATTCAAATTGCTTCATCCCTGACCTCTCTGGTGTATCTGGCCTGCTGCCAGAAGATGGCTGGGATAGGCTCCGGAAACCCTCGTGAGGTTTAACGATTTGGAAAATGGATGGCTGGGTGGGACTTCAGAATCGGTAGTGTTGACCAAAGTAAGTTAAACCATATTAACAAAGGGCCACAAGAAAGTCACATTTTTTTCATTGTCTGATTGAGTTCAATTTTCAAATCTTGAAAATTGGCTGATTTCTCATGTGATAGTGATTCAAACTATACACTTCAACCTAAAATAGTCAGATTCCGTCCATGATGGTGCAAACTGTCCAACAAACTGGCAAATAGTTGGACTTTTTTTTGTTTTTTTTACACATTGAATTGGTAAAGTAAGCGCCAAAGCCAAAAATAGTATCTGTGAAGGTACCAGTCATAAATGGGCCAATATTGTAATTTTTCCTTGAGCGTTTACATACACAATTCAAATATGATCAGGGTTTACAGAACTGGTTCTCTCTGAGGTAATGACACCATAACCAACCAAACACACTCCACGATCCTGCAAGGGTGGGCTTAACACTGCTTTTTGCTTAAATATTTGAATTGCTATGTGTAGTATTTTGTCATTGGAGGGAGATGGCTGTAATGTGTGTGTGTGTGTGTGTGTGCGTGCACGCATGTGAGTGTCGTAAGCTTGCATACAAATGTAAAGGGTGTTGTTGTAAGGAAACCTTTTCATGGTAAGAAAAACAAAATGACTTATTAGGACTAATTATTATTTATATTTAAAGGTTTAAAAATCAGTATGTGCTTCATCATTGTTAATTGTCAAATGAGTGTGTTGCAGAAAGACGTAAGACAATGAGGAATGCACACCTCGCAAAGGAGACAGCAAGTCTATTCAGACAAGGTGAACAAATGCATGAAAAGTGCATGTTTACATTTGACCATTTTCTATTCTATGCATTTATTGTTCTGTTCTATAGCTTTTCAGTGTGTCTCTTAGCCTCCAACAGCAATTACAATTACACATATTTACTTGAAAGTTGTGCTTCATACCTTTATATTGTGTGCTGGTGTCTCTGCCGGTCGACACAATGAACTTTAGTATAGTCTTTGACAAGTCCTGCCAGCAACTAGTCACATCTTTAAACCCACTTTTCTGGGTTGTCAGTCTGCTCTCCATTGTGTCATTTTTGTACTTTTTTCTGTCCATCACTCTGCCTGTTTGACTTTATTACAGACCTGCAACAAAGCAGAAAGAGCACACATAATCCACACAATCTACTGGCAAAGTACTGCGGCTCAAATTGCCATTTACTCTCCTCGTCCCTGGAGATTGGATTCTTAGCCTCATGTTCCAGAGTGCAAGAGTGCTTTGAATGTAAAAGCAACTACTTGTATAGTAAGATTACCAAGTTAAAATCAAACTGTGAATCACACACAAACGGACAAATATTCTCTACAAATAGATTTGTGGCACATCATTGGCATGATACTCCAGATCAGGCAAAACTCTGCATTGTGGACATATTAGAACGATGTGTGAACGTCGCTCAATGCCATTTCTCTTGCAACAATAAGAAATTTGCCAACGGCGGGTGCTGACGGAATTTAGGATGACATGACAAGTGCATGTCGTAGAATTCACCCATGACGTGCACACTTGCAATGTATCCCCTCGCCCAAATTGATGCTTCATGAACCAGTTGTATTTTTTTTTTTATGCCTCGAGATGGCAATCTGTTCCACAAAGGGAAAAAAGCACACTGACTTGAAATTTCTTAAATCCTAAACAGTGCCTTCTAAAATGCAACAATTGGTTCACGGAGCATCTTGAAGCTTCATTTTCCTATCACCACAATCCTCACGAACCTGTTGTTGTATTTTTTGACTCCTGTAGATGTCACTCTCTTTTCAACATAGGGCCGAAAGCACACTCACTTGCCATTTTTTAAAACCCCTTTTTCAAGCAACAGGGCCATCGAGACTCGTAAAAAATGGTTCATGAAATCGTAAAACGTCATTTTCCAATCACTAGTGGATCACATACTTCTGAAAGATTCTCCTATCCCTTAAGAGTAAAGTACGTGCTCCTCGGGTTGACCATCAGCTCTGTAGATTTTTCTTTCCACTTCTGCATTGCTGTGCCTTGATAAATGTTGTCTGAAAATTCGGGAAACAGTTTCTTTGACAGAATGTCTTCTTGGTTTGTGCTCATAACTGTCACCTGTGTGACCTTGCATAAACTGTTGAATGCTTTGCCAGATTATGTGCAAGCAATAGAATTGCCCATAAGTATACTTCAATCAAATTGGAAACAGGATGCACCTATGTTCTTTGTTTTATTCAAAGCAAAGGATGTGAATAACGCATGATTGAATGATTTGCGGACTACAGCTATAACAAAAAAACGTAAAAATGGAAAAGGCTGAATGCATTCAGCACTTCTGCGTTTGGCATGAGGTGAAATATCTTAAAACTCCAAACCAGATTCACGCTGAAGACAATTGCTTAATGGAATTGCTTAATATGTTGCTGATGTTTTAATTTGAAACAAAAAAAAAAAGCGCTCATCATACAGTTAAGGCCAGATTCTCCTGCTAGTGGGCACATCCTTTTTAAGTTACTGAATGAGCTTTTCATTTGCACAGATTCTTCCAGGTAGACTTCGGACGCATCTACAATAGGTATGTGTAAATTGTGAATGAAGGACTTAACAAAGAAATGTGATTCATTGAAAATGGGGGCTGTCTGGAGTCATGGAGTTTTTGCGAGACTTGTGAATGTCTTTGAAAAAGATAAGAACACTTTAAAGGATGCCTTATTTCTATTTATTTTGTGTAAAATAAAATCCAATAAAGGTATTCCAAACTGAACACAGAGACTGAATTCATGGTTGGAGGTCTATCAGTAAAAAAGAGATGAACCTACTGTGTTTGAGATTATTTACATCACTTAGTTTCACCGGTCGTAGCTATGCCCCACACCCCCCCCCAAAAAAAATGGTAATGCTGGTTTCCAGAGTCAAAGCACTAAAATATTTCAAAGGAATAGTCATGATGTCTATAAGGAAACCAGATTGTCCAGATGACAAAGGTGGAGGTGCTGGTCAGTGTGGTACCTTGCAGTTTGATTTAGTTAGGGAGCACCGAGGGCTGAAAACAGGACAAAAGGACAAAATCTGGAAAAAGTTTGCCAAGGAGGTCATTGCAATAGGGAAGTGAACACGTATCAGCACGAAAATGATGCGCAAATGGAGAGATTTACGGACTCCTGTGGAAAAACATCTCTGCTGACCACAGGCACACAAGAAACTAAGCGAAAATTGTTATGTTTTTATGTCTGTGAGGGTGTACAGTGATTAGGAATTAAACAGCATTCCAAGACTTTATATCAACTATACTTTATAAAGCAAACGTCCTTGACTGTTACCTATTTATTGCCTGAGTAAAGCACAAAACAAATACAAAAGTTGTTTTCATAAGCAATGTCAGGCATCCCAGTCAGTTCATCATATTTGGCCAACCAACTCATCTTACAAAAATCTGAAATGTTCACTGGCAAAATGAATCAGGTTGGCCCTCTGGGTGGGGAATTCAAAAAAAAAAAAAAAAAAAGAATGCAGATATAACAATAAATATGCAGGTCGCGATATGCACACACGGCGAGAAGAAATTCCAGTTTCACCGCAGCTATTCAAGTTTAAATTACCACCATTTGTGGTATACGTTTATGTATAAATATGTCATAAATCGGAGAGTGTTCGAATTGCAATTAAAAGATGTGATTAACTCCTTTAATGTTTTTAATCGTTTGACAGCCCCAAGTCATCCAAAAGGTGAAGCATTCTTCAGCGGACTTGCTTGGGGCTCCAAACTTTTCTCTATATTCGTCAACATATCAAAACATTCAATCAGATTGATTGATCAGTCAATCATCAATGAGGTCTGTATCAATAGTAAAGAGTATGTTTAGCTGTTCTTCAGAAAGCCCAGAACAAACTTATTTTTTTCTTGTTTTGCTGCTGGTTTGTTTTCAGCTGAGTTATTTTTATCTTTGCAGATCAGTCCAAATCTGTCCAGAGCCCAAAGCTACTTTTGCCTCATAGAGGTCAAAAAGTTTACCCAGTTTTTCCTGTTTATAGTTTCATTCCCCTTTTACAAGAACTGGGATGCAAGGGAACTTTTTCTACAGACTAAAGAAAAAGACTCCAATAACAGATTGATATAGATCACTGAAAATGATGAGAATCTCTCGTATGAATACAGGATGTATTTGAAATAATATGTTCCAGTAAATTTGGAGTTTCAAAGTTATCAAGAATGGCACGGAAGCTGTCGGTGAGTTTGAGATTTAATGTACATTGTTCCAGATTCTGTTCCCATGAAAATGTTTTACTTTGCAGGCAAAGCATTAGTAGGTGGAGCATCCCACGTCACACCTGCTGAGAGTTGAAATCGTTGTGATTTCTAAGCATAGCAGTGCGTGGAAGGAGATAATCCACATTCTGTCATTTTCACTTGCTTTATTACTTTCATGACCCGCATCGGGCATGTCAGTGTGTTTGTTGTTATTTTCATCCCTCCTTCCTGCCATGTGCTTTTCTGTTATTGTTTGGTCAGGTGTTTTTGTTATTGTTTTGGTCACGTTCCTTTTCCCTTGCCTTTTGTGTTTGTTCATCTGAGTGGGGGCGTTCCCCTTAGCACTCGTCCTCACCAGCCACACACCTGCTCCCCGTCAACCATCACACACCTGGTCCCCATCTGCTCATCTGATTACTTGGACTATTTAAGCCTTCCAGACCCACAACGCAGTGTCGGGTCATTGCCGCACATCACGGACTGCCACGACCGCATTTTGTTCCTGGTTCATGTTCTCGTTCACGTGTTTAATCTCGCCTTCGCTCTCGTTCACGTCCCTTGTTATTTTGTTTCGGTTTTTGTTCTCGTCCTCAACCCAGTTTTTGTCACGTTTAGTCTTCCCTTGGTTATCTAGCTCACGGCCACCTTGTTGTCCTTGTTTGCCTTTTGGTTTTGTTTGGTTAAATAAATCCCTTTAAGTTACCCTCATCCCTGCTCCCTCGCATTTTGGGTCCACCTCCTCCTCGCCTTACGGCGAGCCCTGACAATTACCATATTTTATTAACTAAAAGCCGCTAATATTTCCCCACTTTTTAAACCCTGTGTCTTCTATTGTGATGTAGTTTATTTATGAATTTTAACCGATGAGCGACAAGCCGTCAATAGATTTACCCATGGTCTCGTCACATGTGATGAATGAAATTACCAAACATGTCACAGTGGCCCAATGAAACATTCAGAGTCCACCCCCCTACTGACTATTGAGCTGTGAGAGTCAAGTTTTGTGTGTTCATAGCGATACGTGGCCATGCAGGACCGATTATAGAGGAGATACTACAAAGTATATAGTTCAGCGAAAATAAGCATTTTGAGTTGAGTTTAATGAGCACAGGGAACCAACGGCTTCTCTCCAGTGCGACCTTTGTCGCTCTGTTGTTTTCTTTGGCAATTACCACCATTACCACTGCAAGCACCGTCCTGAGGCCCCGGGGGAAGCGGCAGTGGAGTGTTGTAGATCATGGGGGTGCGGTGGATACCAAAAACCCCACGTAACCTTCCTCCCAAAGATTTTCAGGCTGATTCTGAGCCAGTCTGCGGGGGAAGTAAGCCTGGCAGGCGGGTGCGCGAGTCACCAAGGAGGGCGAATCCCCTGGGTGGACTGCGTTGGCCCCAATCGTTTACTTCACAATGGTTTCACGCCATGTCGCAAGTCTCGCAAGAGTATTTCATGAGATATTATGAGAATTCTGTGCGGCACAGTGGACGCCTGGTTAGCGCAGTGGCCTCATAGTACAGAGGTCGTGGGTGCGATTGCGTCTAAGGCCTTTCTGTGTGGAGTTTGCAAGTTCTCACTCTGCCTGCGTGGGTTTCCTCCGGGTACACCGGTTTCCTCCCACATTCCAAAAACATGCGTGGCAGGTTGATTGGACACTCATCTGCATGCCCTTTGATTGTCTGGCAACCATTGCATCGTTTAAAGAAGAAAAGCTACTGGGATGCTACTGAGACAGCGATCTGGCTTTCACATTCACAATGCCTGTGTGTGTTATCGCGAGGTCAACAGATGAAAGAATCTGCAGCCTCACTGATTTCTTATCTTTGGTTGCTCTTTTGTCCGAGTCTCCTTTCACCAAGTGGTTTAATACTTCTTCTTTCACACAGGAGTTCATACCCCAGCAGGAGGTCCTTTATATGACATTTAACCGTTTCTGTGACTTTGCATATTGTTGTTGGGACTTATCTTGTGAGACTGCATCAAGAGTATATATTTTGTACTGTGAAATCTGGAATATTTCTCTCGTTGACTATGAAAAGTTTGGTTAAATGGGTATTAAACGAGTGTGACAGAAGAGATGGAGCCTTCTTTTGGTTGACTGGCGCCAATGCACACCAATTGCAAATTAATTTTCGTGCCGGGGCAAGTTGAGTTTACCATATTTGAGAATTTGGCAGATGTGTCGCGCCTATTTGTGCAATTTGCTGAGTATAACTGTGCTCTGCATAAAAAGGGGCGTGCCATAATTTTTGTGGTGAGGCAGGGCCAGTTTAGCATGTTTGTGATTTTTGGTAGTCCATGCTAAGCTTTGATAGGCTTTAAGGCCGCCATAATTTATTGCATGTCCATGGTGCAACTAGCACGTTCATGACCAAAAGTAGTCTAAACTTTAGACTTCTCAAAAGCAGGGTTTTTTTTTTTGCAGCAGGTGTCATAATCGGTTCTGTTGATTTTGATTTTGTCTTTAGTTTCATGTCTGTCATTTGTTTGCATTTTTACTTTAAAATAAATACCCACTCACTCCTTTCCTTACTTTCCTGCATTTGTGGCCTCCTCCTCCTCAACCAAAATCCTGACAGCAGGTCGTCTAACCCGACTCTGGTGTATTCGATCAAGGCGCCGGCAGACAGATTTGGCGCTCAGCGGATGTGTGTGGTGTATGTTATCGCATTTCATTCATCAATATGACACCAGCGTGGGTCATTCCCTCTGAATCATTGTAGACATTGAACCACTTCCTACACTGGGCAGCGGTTCTGTGTGCTGTGGGAGGAATCATTAACAATAGATGCAACTTCCTCTGGCCAGTTTAACATCATCTGCCAATGGATGTCTGCTTGCTGTTCCGTAAATACATACTTTGCATCCTCCAACCTCCTGAAGTTTGAGCTTTTCCACATTCCGCTGCATGTCTCTGGGGCGTTCGGTGTGCCACGGTTAAATGGATGGAAAGAAGCTGTTTGATTTATTGGAGAGAGTTGGAATCTACTGTGCTGACACCCAAATGGCGCAGACAGCCTCTGTCTAACTGTGCCAAACTTGCGTCGGTTTACGAAATTTCACATTTCACATTTGCGACATGGCGGGCGCCAGACTTGCGCTCAGAATGAAAATAGGGCAAATTGTGTTTGACTTTTGTGCTTCCACTGTAATTGGGTGGATATTAAAAATCTGATAGAGTTTTACTTTTCTCCAGCCTCCACAAAATATCTTCAGCCGTGCAGGAAAAGGAAGTATTAATCGCACAAAACGTATCAACTTCATCTTTTACATTTGTGTTTTCACATTTCGCCCAAACCTGGTGTTCTTGGAGACCATTATTTTCATTGTAACCCAGGCTAGAATTTCAAGGCCAGGCCATACAAAGTCTGTTTAGAAAGCTCATGCAGCAACACATACAGTTATCTATGTTCTTCAATGCTCCGGGAGGCCTTGCTTACCATTTCTTGTGGTCACCGTCACAATGGTATAGACATTTTTTGCTTTGAACAATGGACTGAATAGATTGTAAAAAAAAGCACAGGCTTCCATTGCAGCGTTGACTTTAGATTAATAACATTTTTCATCGTGAAAAGATGTTTTTGGCGTCCTCTTTTACTGCCAGTTCTTGACACTTTTCCAAAAGTTTTCTAAAATAATGTAAATATGTCAACTGATCGGTTGCTTCAAAGTTTAAAATGCATATTATAGTTTAACGTTCAGTAAATAATGAAAAAAAAGTGAAAAAAAAGACAATATACTAGCCGCACCAGGCTATAAGCCGCAGTTTTCTATGTGAAAAAAATTAGTTTATTGCATGTACAGAACGAATTTGAATTGTGAATGCACATAAAGGTCCAGAAACAGATTCTTAAAACAGTGCCTTTTAACACGGCAACAACTTTGCAACAACAGAACAGACCCAAAAGAAGGAAAACATGATTTTTTATTTATTTATATAGTTTCATTTATATATTTATTATTTTCTGAACTATAGAGCGTTCCTGCCGGTGAAAGAAAAATCCACAGAAAAGCCGCACTGTTGTATTAACCGCAAGGTTGAAAATTTAGGAAAAGAGTAGCGGCTTATAGTCCGGAATATACAGTAGATGGAATTGCATTCTGATGTGATAGAATTCACACACGCAAATCCACTTGCTGTTTCACGCTTGTTAGCATAGGCTTTTTATTGTTCTATGACAAGTTTGAATTGCAACTCAATCTCACCAACAGGTGGCAAAGTAAGGCGATGATCAGATAGAGAGAGCGAGCATTTGGTACTAGACCAGGAAGTAAGCAAAACATTGAGTGTGGTATTCAGACATTGTGACTCCTACGCAGTCAAGCTGACTGGCGGCTTGATAACAAGAAGCGGAAAACTTTTAATGGAGACCATTAGGAGTTTAAATGGAAGTGATAGTCTTTAGTCCATGTCCTCTAGCCGTTTCTATTATTACTCCACAACAATGCAAGTATTGCAGCTACCAGTAATTTTGTTCTGTTTTAAGATGTTCCATTTTTTGTGCATTATACAGAAGAACAAGATCTCCTTTTTTTTCATTTTTTTTTTTACATCTGGCAATATTTAATTTCCTACAGAAAATGTAAACACATCTATGGATTGATGTTTAGGTACTTTCTCAAACTAGAGTTCTACTGTTTTCTTATTTACAGACATGTGTCTATTAACTTGGATGAGAACACACACTTGCTTAGTGTAGAAAATTCGTAATCTTAACTGTTTTATTTTTGGTTGTTGTTTTTGCATGTGACTCTATACTGTAGATAAGTATGCTGTAGGCTGAGGCCTGGTGAGGGAGGGAGCACCAAGCACGTCAGAGACAGCACTCCGCAAACATTAACAACTACCTAAACCTGACTAATAAATAAAATGATGGCCACACTGAACAAAGGAACACAAACTCACTAGAGACTTGTTGGTCCGACAATCAAACAAATATAATCGTTGGTATTCAAATCCCCTCTTGCTTGTAGATCTTAGTTGACATTTGACCGTGCAACATCTCATGTTCAGCTTTCATCCAATTTTGTTGTTTTTAATGTATATTGGTCCCCACGGTGACTGAGATGCGCCTTCACATTTCTGCCCTGAAAAGTTCAATGAGCACCTGTTTTGTTCAAGTTGGCACTTAGTATTTCACACATAACACACTCAATAGCGAGTTAGGGTGACTATGCCTACTAGAGAAAAAAAAAGGATAAAACCCTCAAAGATTTACATTCCAACGCTTCCATGAGGTCAAATGTTTGCTGGAGTGAGTGAAAGAATGGGATCAGTTTTTTTAAATAGTTGTACTCTGTGGAATCCATGTTTCAAGCTGCAGTGTAGAATGCAATGAAATCGGAGCGGTGTGCCGGCCAATAATTCTTCAGTCCTTCAGTGGTGCCCGCTGAGGATCAAAGTGGAATCAAAAGACAAGACAACTATGCTTTCTTGTCAGAACCCAATCAGGCAATTAATTTTCATCATAATGTCATCACAAAATGGTTGTGACAGTCCAAGCGCTTCATTTTGTTTTCTTGCACTCATTAGTCAATTTCAGACAAATCCTCTCAAACTTTTTCGTCAAGGCTCTACCAGATAACATTTTCATCTTTTTATTTCTACCACTTATCCCTTTCAATGTCACCTGAGCTGGACCCTATCTAGAGACAGTGTACACGTTGGACGGGTCAAGAGTCATTCATAGAGCACATTTTGATAATCAACAGTTCACACAGGCAGATCCAGAGATCTTGAATCTTCAATGAACCTAACATGCAGCGTTCAGCACAGAGAAACGCTACCAACTTTTGACCATATGGCTGACATCCTACACAATTTAACCCCAATGTTGTCCAGCCGCATGTCTCCATTCACGAAGCTGAATGTTAAAAGTTATTTTCTCTTTTTAATTCTACTTAACTTTACATTTGGCCTTTTCAACTGATACTGATCATTGTCCATTTTCCCCTAATGGCTCCCAAAATCATAAAATCCCACAGTCCGTATTATTAGCTCTAATGTTTAGGTCACAAGTTCTTCATTGTGACAAATGTCGACCTACAGTATGCACAGCATGTTCTCTGTGTTGAGTGAATGCTTTTGAGTGACCCCATGTCAATTTGTGTGACATTAGCTGTCGCACTGAAGGATTGAACGATGGCTTTTCATAAAGAAGAATGTCAGTTTTTGTCGACCGGCAGCTGCTCACAAATGCCTTTCTCACATATCACAACCACTGCCAGTCTTCTCGAGTGAGCTGAAGGGAACCATCAAACCAGCTGGTTGTTGCCCAAAAATACATTGGATGTTTGACCTCAATGATCATAAAATGTTATGCTCTTTTCCATTTAAAGACTTCAGAGATTCACCCATCTCTAGGCGACAATGAAGCTTCTTACTTTTTTTCAACCTCCTCAGACGAAAACACTTGGTAAAAAAAAGACAAAAAAGAGAGTTACAACATGGTTGTTTTAGGTGCCGATTTACTGATAAGGTGGAAAATAAGAGGGACAGCAGTGACATGAAAGAACGTAAACCGGGAAGCATTAACAATGACAGCAACAGATGTGGAGAGGCAAGATATTCCACATCAATGGGCATGTTTGAGAGAATCGTCTGATATTGTTGCAACAGAATCATGTGTGACGAATGCATGATGTCTTGTGCCAGGCTAAAAAGCCTCCAGCTTCTGGTGCTAAAAAAAATATCTATCTAGTCTGAAAGAACACATCAACAGGTAATGTGTTTTTTTAGACGTTATCATCGGCTAAATTATCATATTCTCTCTATGAACCTGAATTTTGCAAATGTAGCCAGTATTTTTAATAAATAATAAAAGAGGCAGACTAGTTTGAGTGCAGTGTAACTTTCGTATTTTGTTGTGCCAAGTTTTCAAAATTGATATTGACAATGGAACTTAATTTAATTTTTACTTAAATGCATCACAGTCTGTTTTATTTATTTATTTTTAACTTTTACTTTTTTGTAAATAAGTTGAATCATTACAGGGTCTTTTTTTCTTTTAGAGTATTTGTACTTTCACCTTAGTACAAATGTGAGTACTTTAGCCTCCGCTATCTGCAATCAAAGGGATACTCGATGCCACGTTTGTCTTTGCAGAGCTGGTAGAGGTGACGTTGTTTCAGCTCAGTTTGTGCTTTGGCTCGCGTTGCTCCTGCTGCCAAAGAATGGACGCGTGTTGCCCGCTGCAGGCGAGACGCGGGAAGGCATGCAGATCGAGGGAGGAGAATAAAACGCACCAAGTGCGATCACGCCTCTCTCTTCTTGCTTTAAATAGTCGTGGCCACCCGCTGTCGTCACCATAGAAGCGATGGGCGAATTTAGATGGAGTGCCAACTATACGGAATACCCACTCTCAAGAGTTAAATAAATAGAACAATGTCTCATTCCACTTCCAGTGGCATCCACAGGTCTGCCGGTCTTACCCACACTTTACAACGTATTACGATTTATTTATTTATTTATTTATTTCTAAAACGTCTCCTTCTCACGCAAGAATCCAAACGGTTCTTTCCCCCTCCTCCTCCTCTCTTTCACTCTCTATCTCTCTTCTCTGCGTCTCTCACCCTTTCCCTCCCTCCACCTCCACCTCCCCGGCTGGCTCAGTCCCTCCTCATCACTCCTGTGACGCACGACAGCAGGCATTTTTTGGACGCGTGGAAAAGAAAGCGAGGCAGCTTGCGGGGGGCAAATGAAACTAAATAAAAGCAGCTGAGCAATTTCATCTACATTCCTGCCACTTATTGCTCCAACCGAAACGAGGACGCGGTCCAGAGGAGAGAATTGTCACCCGGCTGCGCAGTCGTCGTGCGCGCTCACCCGGGAGGCGGCGGCGGCGGCGGAGGAGGAAGAGGAGGAGGAAGAAGAAGAAGAAGCGGGACAGGCTGGAGTCGAGGACTTGCATTTTAAGCACACACAGGAGAGTGGGAAGAAGAAGGGGAGAGTGTCAGAGTCACCGGAGAGCGAGGGAGAGATTTCACATTCCTCTCACGTCTTCATCTCTCCTCTTCCTCCTCTCCTTTAGCCTCAGCCACGAGGAGAGGGTAAGGAGAAAGAGAACAGGAGATGGGGAAGGAAGGGAGAGAAAACTAACAGCATTCAAAGTATTGCTCCCCTGTTTTATTTGTTTTTGTTTTTTTGTTTTATTGTTGGGATTATTTCTCCCAATGCTTCCCAGCTGCAGCACAAACCTACGGTGAGTTGACAGATCTTTTGCAGTAAGACACTACCTTTACAATGTGTGTGTACTTGTGAATTTTTGCATGCATCAATGTCAACTTTAACCTCTGACATGATTGTGGAATAGTCGTGTTCTTTTCAGCACATCCGCCACGGCCAAATGTTGCTGCATTATGCTTGGCATCCCTTTTCACGAGCGCGGAGCTCTCTGCTAGATTGAACTCAGTCGTTTCAGCGAAAGAGAGCATTTGGCAGGACTAATTCAAATACCTTTTGTTACGTTCTAGTATAAAGTATTCAGAATTTTTGACTGAAGTGTAGCTCCGTTTGACTTTGAATCAGTGCCACATTCTCATGAAGTCGTCTCTCTGTGCTTCCATATCTGCATCGTCCATGCGCTCTCGAACGATTTCCTCACCTGCACTTGGTGCTGTTTCACTCCCGCAGCCCGGCATCGGACAGTGAACAGGACGCTGCGGGCCACAACAGAACACGCCGAAGGAGGATGAAGAAGTGGGAATCCCTCTAAACTAAGTATGTATTCCCATTTGATACAACGCATATGACTTCAAATTAAGCAAGAAATTGTGTTTTATCTCATAAACAAACAAATCTGCGCTAAAGAAATATTTAGTATGGATATCGAGGAATCCTGAGAAAACGCACAATGAAGAGAGGAAGAAAACAGTTAATTTTGGAGCAAGGCCACAGAATTGGATGACTTTTATTTTATTGTTATTTTTGTGAGTGAGTCTTTTCCGGGGGAATACGTTCCTACAATTTTTCTCTCTCTGTTAATGTCTTCCTTTCACTTGAAAAAAGAATCAGAACCACGGACAGAGGATTTGCTCCGCCAAAGTCCTCTCTGGATTTTTCAGGACCCACATTTGGACGGACAGTGCTCACTCTCTGCGCGCGTGTCAGTCAGTGAACGGAACATCACGTTTGTGTGATTTTTAAAATAAAGTGCCTAGGACGACAGAAAAAAAACGCATTTTACGTTATTATCAAATCGCCAGTACTTAAAAATAAAAATGCCTTCCCCCTCCTATATCTTATCATTTTGTATCCTAAAACGTGGTTCTTACTTCAAACGTAGCTAAAGCCCTTCTGAGAATTCACATTTCTCGATTGAACAACAGACAAATGCCGCCAATAAGGGCAGAGAAAAACGCGCGCGTGGTTGTGTGTGAAAGCGTGTTCTAGGAGCGCTCGTGTGTTCGTGTGTTGGATTGTGTAATTTTTTTCTTTTTTTACAGACAAAAAAGGATTGTATTTTTGCCTAAAATTGTTTTAATTTAATTTCACTTTCAGTTTTGAGTGAGATCATAAAGGCTGAAACCACTTATGTTTTATATATATATATATATATATATATATATATATATATATATATATATATATATATAGTATATAATTTTCTTTTTAGTTTTGTCATAATTTTATTCCTACATTTTGTATGTTTTTCTAATTTCTTAGATACAGTAGCTTGCAGTAGCTAGACCAATCATGGACTGTCATATATTTAAGGATTTATAAAAAAAAAAAGGTGAATATTGAAGTTAATTCAGTACCCTTGGCGCCATCGTAGCTTCCCCCCCACTCCTCTCATTACTTAAGAAGAAGGTGACGAGTCTCCTGTTATGTAATAAATAGACCAGGGGGACGGTGTCTCCTCTTGCTGCTAACCTCACCCACCTGCTGTTGCCATTGTTTATTCATAGCGATAAGCATCCCTGAGGTGATTTATTGCGACCTTAGAATCATATCTGCTGTATTATAAATGGACCTGGGTCTGCTCGGTGATGCTAACTCTACGACAGATTTGTTTCTCTTGCATGGATATCGCACCACCGAACCAAGTGTACTCGGCCAATTTAGTTTGAAATACCCAGCAAGATCTCAAGTAGTCTCTAGTGTTATCATTTGCTGTTGTTCATTTCCAAGCACTTTTCTATCCCATCGAAACTAATGAAGCCGTATTCTGGCCACGTCTTTCACCTTGAACTTTATTTTACTAGATTTGTTTGTGCATGTATGTGTGTGTGTGTTGTTTCATTCTCTCCCCCATTTCATTCTCCCTTTTTATCTCATGTTGCAGTGCTGTGAAGTGGCTCTCTTCCTGGAGCCCAGACTTCACCCACCTGGTGTCAGCGAGGATGCTGTGGGTTACCTTGCTGAGCACCATAGCCTTGGGATGGACCACCCCGATCCCATTACTAGAGGACTCGGAGGAGATCGATGAGCCGTGCTTCGAGCCCTGCTACTGCGAGGTCAAAGAGGGCATCTTCCACGTGCACTGTGACAGCAAAGGATTTACAAATGTGAGCCAGATTGCTCAGATATGGAGCCGGCCTTTCAAACTCAACCTGCAGAGAAACTCCATGAGGAAGCTCTACTTTAACAGCTTCCTCCATCTCAACAATGCCATATCTATCAATCTCGGTAATAACGCCTTGCAAGATATACACGCTGGAGCATTCAATGGCTTGGGAATACTCAAACGGCTTTTCCTACATGAGAACAAACTAGAGATATTCCGGAATGACACATTCCTCGGACTGGAGAGTTTAGAGTATCTCCAGGCAGACTACAATGTTATCAAAAGGATTGAAAGTGGTGCATTCAGGCACCTACACAAATTGAGAGTGCTTATACTAAATGACAATCTGATTCCTGTGCTCCCCAATTATCTCTTCCGGTCTGTTTCACTCACACATTTGGACCTTAGGGGGAACAGACTAAAGACGTTGCCCTATAAGGGGACACTGGAATACGTTGGGCGGAGTTTGATGGAAATTCAGCTGGAAGAGAACCCTTGGAACTGTGTGTGTGAGATTGTCCAACTAAAGACTTGGTTGGAGCGGATTCCCTATACCGCTCTGGTCGGCGAGATAACATGTGAGTACCCATTCCATTTACATGGGAAAGACTTGCGGGAAATCAAGCGGAGTGAGCTTTGTCCTTTGCTCTCCGATTCCGAAATTGAGGCCAAACTGGGAATTCCACGCATCCCATTCAACAACGACAACACGTGGCCAACCAAACCTTCCTCCATGCTCTCTTCCTTTCACAACACAGCGTCCTCCGCAATAAAGCCCACTAAACGACCTCGGCCCACAAAGAACCCTCCGACACCTCGTAGCATTTACCCGGGCATCAACCAGCCCCCAATTGCCGGCTATCAGACAAGACCTCCAATCCCAATAATATGTCCTGCAGGGTGCATTTGCAACCTTCACATCAATGACTTGGGCCTAACGGTGAACTGTAAGGAGAAAGGCTTTCACAACATCTCTGACCTTCTGCCAAGGCCTCTCAACGCCAAGAAATTATATCTCAGTGGGAATCTAATACAGAAAATCTACCGTTCTGATTTCTGGAACTTCTCAAGTTTGGATTTACTGCATTTAGGCAACAACCGGATATCTTATGTGCAGGAGGGCGCTTTCATCAACCTGCCAAACTTAAAAAGTTTATATTTGAATGGCAATGACATTGAAAGGCTCACCCCCGGGATGTTTCGAGGACTTCAGATGTTGAGTCTCCTCTATTTCGAGTATAACGTTATACGTGAGATACAGCCTAACTCCTTCTCCCTAATGCCGAATCTGCAGCTGGTTTTTCTCAATGACAATTTGCTGCGCTCCCTCCCCGATGATGTCTTTGCTGGCACCAACCTCGCTCGCCTCAACCTTCGCAACAACTACTTCCTTGCCCTGCCTGTGCGTGGAGTCCTGGAGCATCTGACCTCTATTGTCCAGATTGATCTTCATCAGAACCCCTGGGAGTGCTCCTGCGATATCATCCCTCTCAAACAATGGCTGGAAAAGCTCTCCTCTGTTATTGTGGTTGGAGATGTCATCTGCAAGACGCCAGATTTTGCCTTTGGGAAGGATTTGCGTTCACTAGAGGTCGAAGTCCTTTGTCCGGAACTTAGGTATTCCTCAGGCCCGTTGCCAGCTCAGCCTGGTGGGGATGACCTCACCACCGGGAGTACGGGAATGGGGGAGGCAGGTGGTAGAGACGCAGTTCCGCTGTCAGTCCTCATCCTCAGCCTCCTCATCCTCTTCATCTCTGCTGTGTTTGTAGCAGCCGGGCTGTTCGCCTTTGTTCTCCGTCGGCGGAAGAAACTGCCCTTCAGGAAGCGGTCAGAGGTGGATCTGACAGGGATCCAGATGCAGTGCAGGATTTTTGAAGATGCGCCTAGGCAGAGTAGCGCCGTCAGTACAAGCACACTGGAGAAGCCAACCTCCAGCTTGCACACTCACACTCATCCCAGTCACACACATTCCCATGGCCATGTTTATGATTACATCCCCCACCCTGTGACTCAGATGTGTAACAACCCCATCTATAAGCCCCGGGAGGGTGAGATAGCAGCGACATCAGATGAAGACAGAGGGCACTTTTCAGCCAAGAAAGACAATGGCAGCAGCAGCAGTAGCAGCAGCAACTATAGAACCTTGTTAGAGAAAGAAAGAGAGTGGAGCCTGGCTGTCTCCAACTCTCAACTCAACACCATCGTCGCTGTCAACCACACCACAGCCGACTTTGCAGGGCTTCATGAGAACGGTGGGCTCTGCCCTACAGTCATTGACAGTCAAAGGCCCACACCGACCGTCGGTTTTGTGGACTGCCTTTACGGTACTGCCCCCAAATTAAAGGACATGCACGTGGCACATGCTCACCCACCTGGCATGCAGTACCCAGATTTGCAACAGGATGCTCGGCTGAAGGAGACTTTGCTTTTCACGGCGGGGAAGGGATGCTACCCCGAACCGTCCCAAAGCGATTACCTGGAGTTAAGGGCCAAACTTCAAACCAAGCCGGATTACCTCGAAGTGCTGGAAAAATCGTATCGGTTTTAACATTTGTAGCCCAGAGGAGAAAGGCATGACATGGTCTCTTTGTTATCCTAAAGATACAACCACCTAAAACCAATATTAAGTCAATCCGGACAAGGCAGCATGATATGAAATAAAATATATGACAGTGCCGCCCAAATCACTATGGAGGAGAGGCTGTTCTCAGATATTTCAATCAAGTGCCTTTTTTTTCAGAGTAGCCAGCAATGTCAGCATCTGTTATTTTTATAATATAAATATATCTACTAGCTGAGAAGAGCGCATTAGAGGAGTAAGAGAGGCACTGGGGAATAAAAAAAAATACACCACAATCCTGAAATCCAATGAAATCCTTTGTTTATGGAATTCCCATGACGCACGGGAGCAGGACGTCTCCCAGAATTGGAAGGTTATTCTCTGCCTCTTCTACCCCTCACTAGGCTGTACAAAGACCCGGAGGCCGTGCACATTAAGGCTATGGGAAATCATTGAAAGAAGGATAAAACAAATATGAATATGAACTGCAGTTTGCTGCATGCACTCGCTGCAGTGCAGGAAAATGAGGGGTGGGGGGTTGCAATTCATCACATTGTGAACAAAGATACTGCAACGCATTTACAGTTCAGTGTTCTATTTAATTTTTATATCTTATGGCTATGGTTGTTACTATTAATTAGGACTTCTGTCTATATCAGGGTGCTTCTCCTAAAGGATGCGCCAATGACGCACGGATGGTACATTTGTGAATATTATTATCAGATGGCGCTCAAGGTTTTCTGGATATTTCCATGCACTTTGTTATACCCCCACTCTCCACGCAATTGCCTCTGGATCCTGCCCCCGCCCTCGCCTCATCATCACCCACTAACAGCTTTGTAGGATGCACTTTTAATGTTTTCTCTCTCACACAAAGATTTGAAGAAAAATGTGCATATATTTATTCTGTAATTTCAGTGAAGACTTTAATTGTAAAGGTAATGTTAAATCAATGTACAGTGATTATGCGTCTGGTATAGCCTTCTTAATAAAAAGAAACTCTTCAAACAGATGTCAGGAGGCTTGATGTCACGTAAAAGTGTGTTGGGTAATACTGAAGACTGTGTGATTGTTCAAGAGCCATGTCAAAGTTGTGACATCACTGGTGGAAGTAGAATCCTTGAACTAGATTTTGATTCAGGAGAATTTAGTAGATACTTGTGCAAAAAAGTAAGCATCAGTTTACATTTTGATCAACACAAGGTGTCAATGCACCTGCACAAGCATTATATTAAAAACACATTCTCAAGAAAGCTTGTGTTTTATACCTAATATTGTGTTACATTTTGCACAAAATTCTACTAAATGCAGAACTAGATAAGGAAATAATTTATTTCATATTTTATTATTGATCAGACGTTTATTTCAGCACTACACACAACTATGTACCATGATGGGAACACAACACAGTGAAGTGCCATTATGTATTAGTCAAACTATATGAATATAAATACGTGTGTCATTTACCAATCTTAATTTTTCAAATAGGTGTATATGGTGTAAGCAGCTACTGAACTAGTGAGATGAGTGATAAGAAGCTACTATATGCGCCTAACTGTAGTGATGGGAAAATGAAGCTTCAAGATGCTTCATGAGACACTTGCTGTTTATTTAGCCCTCAAGATGGCTTCTCTTTTCAACATAGGGCTAAAAGCACACTGACTTGCCTTTTATTAAACCCATTCTTTAAACCAACAGCGCCATCTAGAGAAGTCAAAAGATAAAACAACTGGCTCATGAAGCATCGTGAAGCTTCAGTTTCCCATCACTACCTAACTGCGCTAATGCCCCCGAAGTAGTAGTTTTGTTTGAGTCCACTGGAGGGCGACACAAACGTGTCACGCTTCTTTGAGTCAATTTCATTCAGTAATAGAATAATGTACAAATTTTGTTTATCTTCTTGTTATTTCAATTTATAATAAACACTTAACCCAGGGAGCGAATTCTTGCTACTGGCCTGTGGGTAGCATTTTTAATGTTTTCTATTTCTTCTGTTTATTTTCTATTTAGTATGGTCCTGCAGCATTAAAAATGGCAGAATAAACAAGGTGGAGCTGCTTCAAAATGTGAGGTAACTGAAGGGGCTGCTTTGTATATTAGGTGTCGGATTGTTGAAACTGTAATGGAAATGTCTAACAAGGAAAAATCAAAGAAACACACGTGCACACTAGCTAAAATAATTTCACAGGGTGCACTCTAAACTTTGGGAAAGATAAGAGACTAACATTTTTCTTCTTCACAGAAATGTGTTCTTTTGCAGGAGGAATATAACTTGCATTTTACTTGCACATAAACACACTAATGTGACTTTGCTCCACACCAAAACAAGATTGTTTTGCAACTTCATCGTTCCATAAAATGGAACCCCAAGTAATGTTTCTCCATTAGGCTTGAAGGACATTTGCTCGACTACAATATGAAGCTAGTATAAAACAGTTCCATCTCACATTACAATTTTAACAGTAAAGCAACTGATTTATGCTGCTTATGATCTTTTACAGGGACGCACCCAACCGCATGCGGCCTCGCCTTTCCATGACTATCAGTCAGCAATTTCACTCTGCACTCACTTTGATTAAAACCATCATGCATCAGTTAACCCCAACCTTCACCGTCAGCCTCCCATGAATAAATAAATAAATAAATATGATTTCACTGAAGGTGAGCAAGTTGCTAGTTTCTATACACCTTGGCAACCTTCCATCCTCCATCACATGATCCCAACACACTCTCTACTGTTTTGGCCCACTGTGGTGGTTTTATCCCAATAAATCCTCTTGTTATCCTGCATTAATATCTCCAAGGGATTTCATACTTTGCTGGTATCATAGATAATGGCAACCAGTGGGATTCATTTAAGACTGCCTGATAGTTTTTGCTGTGTGAAATGTAAAAATAAATTGTTAGAATTATCCCCTGTGCTGTCAGAGTTGTTTGAATTTTGCAAGGAAGCTAACCATGCCTTTGGATATTTCTCATGGGGTCTGTGTGTCGACAAGACTTCAGAATGGTAAATGAAGAAAGTGTATCGGCATGTGGGTGAGTGTGTGATACTCGCTTCTCATCTATTGATTTGATTGCGTGTTTCTATCAACCTAGTTAAACTTAGGGTTTCCAACATGCCGAGTGGCGGAAAAGGGAAGGACAAAGTACATAGGGTGTCAAAAATGAAAAGGAGATGCTACTATAATCAATTTATAGGGATTAGGGTTTGGGAATTTTAGTTTTTACATTTCTTTGTCATCCTCAAATGTGCATTGAAGTGATTTTTACTTTTTTGCAGTCAGTAATTGTAACAGTTGTCACTTACGCTTAAGTTGATTTTTACTTGTGTGTGTGTGAGTGGGGGTGGGGGGGGGTGAATGTGCTTGTTTGTGTGTGCATGCGTGTACATCTTCCTTACTTGCGGTTTTGTCTTTTTATCCTAAAACTGTAGCTTCCGTTGTCTGCTTTGTTCTTGTTGTCTGCAATAATGTGAATTTTGTAATGATATTTTTGTGTGTGTGTGTGCGTGTGTGTGTTCTTCTCCTGTGGCAATCAACTGTTTTTTTTTGTTCCCTGTGCAGACAGATTGTTTGGGGGTCGCTGCTGTATATCCTGATTTGATACATTTTGATTCACTTTGAACTAAATACAGACGTATGCTGCCACAAAAATAGCCTTCCTGCATAATAATTCTACCTTGTTATATTGAATTCCAGGCTTGATATGCTGTGGTGTGGTCATTTTGTCTTTGTGATCAACTCATCTGTTTTTACAACAGAATATCATAAAATGCAGAAGAGCATGCAAATAGCATAAAATGACTCACAGTAATAAAAAATAGCTGCGGTAGTGTTTCGCGTGATATTAAATGAGAGATTATGAGAGAATGTTCTCGAGGTTTTTGCATCCATTGGTGTCATACAATATGCAAAGTGACCTTTTCGATGTTGATACTTGTGTGAGTGTGTGACAAAGTTATGTTTGTCCTTTATCAGCATTATCTGATGCATATTGGTTGGTGATGATTGTATCCCACCAGAGGCATACCGGGGATATTCTGCATTCATATTCTTCTGTCGGTCTGTCCGTTGTTGATGTTTTGACATGTGCCACAGATATATTCGAATTTTCTTAATTGTTCAAATGTTGTGTATTTTTTCTATGCATGATTCAATTGTGCTTGTGGGCATAAAGCTATGGCCAGTCAGGTCATATAAGAAGAAAGTGATGCAAAGTTC